>NW_019522546.1:2291-2923 GCF_002814215.2 Seriola lalandi dorsalis | reverse complement strand
CGCCTGCGGACCTGACGCAGGAGCTGGACGGGGAAGAATCGGAGGGAGATGAAGACGAGGAGGACGTACAGCTTGTTTTATCATTATTATCCGCTCACGCTTTGATGATCTTTTACCTTTTACACGAGGTCAGATCGAACACGTCCGCTAAATAATATCAGAACAACTTACTGTGTTCTGAGCTCTCAGGGCCACCGTACACTTGATCTCTGTGTTTTTAAATCACATCCCCTGTTTGTGTTGTTGTTGTTGTTGTTGTTGTTGTGAGTTTTACACTAAAGAGACAATAAAGTTTTAAATAAATTTCAATAAAGTAGTTAAAATAAAAGAGAACCTGCTGCTGTTTTAACACTGAGAACTTTTCCTTTAACTCATTTTAATCATTGATTTTTGTATTTTGTGTTGTATTTGTGTGTGTGTGTGTGTGTGTGTGTGTGTGTGTGTGTGTGTGTGTGCAGATACATATGCTCAGCATTTGTGAGTGTGTAGCTCTGCGGGGGAGGTGGCTGCCCGAGTGTGTGTTGTGTGTTGTGGTTGTGTAGAGTAAATATTTCTACAGGAGCGATCATCTTGGCTTCATGTCAGAGTCCCCAGCTGTCAGCACAACACCGGCCCCTGGCAGAGAGAGAGAG
>NW_019522546.1:0-916 GCF_002814215.2 Seriola lalandi dorsalis | reverse complement strand
TGTGTGTGTTTGTGCATGTCTTTACATCTATTTGTGTAACATTACAATTTGTCTCTGTGTATCTTTCATGTTTCAGCTGTTCCTTTGATTTCATCCCTGCTGATGATGTACAGGGCCTGTCTGTTGGGATGCAGGTTGCCTGTGTGTGTGTGTGTGTGTGTGTGTGTGTGTGTGTGTGTGTGTGTTGAGGCGTGCTGTATGTACTTGATGTTCCAGTACGTTCTGACCTCCTGGCTCCTGTTGGGATCAGCGTCCTTCAGGATTGAGGCTGACGAGTCGTTCTGTCGGTTGTTTTCTATGAATCTCTGAGTCTGAACCGTTGAACTGAATAAAGCATTTACTCAGCTGCTGACAACAACATCAGCGTGTGACACGTCTTATATCCAAATACATCGATTTATAAACAGTGTCTGTCGTTTCTATGGCAACACGTCTCAAAGACGTCTGATTTGGCGGTCGTTATTGTTAGAGACACACGCCGTCCTCCTGTAGAAAACAAGCCCACGTGTCGTCCGTGCAGCGGGTCATTATGACAGCAGTTTTGCTATTGCTACATAGCTAACTTTAGCATTAACAGCCTTTTATCAGTTTAGAAGAAACGTGAGATCGATAGATAGATCGATAGATAGATCGATAGATAGATAGATAGATAGATAGATAGATAGATAGATAGATAGATAGATAGATTACTTTTTTAAACTCTGGAAGGAAATTAAAACGTCATAGCAGCTGAGTTAAAAACAATAAAATACAGTAAAATACAAACACAGTCTATCACGTCTTTTCTTCTACTGAAGTTAGCATGCTAATCAGCTAGCGCCAGTCCAGCTGTCACTTTCCGATACCGAGTCACTGTAGCGTCCAGAAGTAGCTGCTCGGAGGACGTATTATAACCTCTTGTCTTCTAAACGCAACG
>NW_019522545.1:19547-20277 GCF_002814215.2 Seriola lalandi dorsalis | reverse complement strand
GGTCACCGTGGTGATGGTGGCTCTGCTGCTGCTGCTGGTGGCGCTACTGCACTGTGGGAAACTCGGAGGTTCACAGAAAAAACTCCAGTCACGAGACGAGATAAAATATCACGACTAAAACTCATGAAAGACTTGAAGGATTTTTGAAATTTCATCTAAATGTGTGTGTTTGAGCGCAGCACAGCGTCATTCAAGGCTTGAGGTTTTTGTGCTGGTTGTCGTCACGCTGCTGAAAAACCACCGAGGGAGCCGAGAGACGTGAGACCTATTTCAAAAGACGTGCATGAGCTCTGACGCTAAGTCTTCTTCAGGGTTTTATTTAGATGCTACAGACGCAGTTTATAATTTAAGTCTCTCACACATTTAATCACATGGGAAACAACAGACAGGACAACGTCAAGGGGCTCGTGACAACATGCTCTTACAGTTTTATAGAGAAACAACGTTCTGTTCAAGCTGTGTCGTTCTTCGTGTGTTGGACTGTGATGATCATGTTTTCTCCACCTGATCGTTCATATGATCAATACTGTTGTATGATACATGTTTGAGTTGAAGTTTCTCCAGTCATGTTTTGAACTCTGTAAAAATCCTCTGCTGTGATTCATATTTAGTTGAACATGGTTTCACACATAGAAACTGGGCCTGACGCTCGCCTCTTCTTACTTCCTGATTGATGAACCTGGATCAGGCCTTGTGCCCCGCCCACCACCTGCTTCCTCCAGGTGGACAG
>NW_019522545.1:11941-17057 GCF_002814215.2 Seriola lalandi dorsalis | reverse complement strand
TCATTATTGATTTTACAAAATAAGAGCACACATGACAAATGGATAAATAAATAAATGCAGAAATAATCAATTCCTTTATTCATGCATTTCTACATGCAGAAACACTTTTGAGTGATTGCAAAATAATGTTACACGTATCTTTAAGAAACCCCTCGCTGAATTATCAAACTGAAAACTGAATCATTGTGTTACATTCATACTAATTAACATCAGAGTTGAACTTGTATTGCATGAACTGAGACGCTCTACAACTTCCATCAACATCCCAGAATATTTTAACTCCATCTGCCAAATGTCTTTAACATACATTACGTTTACGCTGCTGCATAATGGATCATAATGTTCAGAAAAACTAGTGACTTCACATGAATTCACCTATAAAAGTTTGATTGGCTGATACACGGATGTCGTCCTTTATCATTTCAGTGTTGAATGCCCTGCTGCTGGCTGCACGCAGTCAGACAGGTTGTGGTAAGTGGAAAATATTTCATGATATTTGCATTTTATTTTTGCTGTTTTGTACAATTAATCAATTCCCACCACGAAAATCCACCTAAACTGGCAGAACCCCATGTTTCCTTTTGCTAAACACCCGAATAACTGCTGTGAACGTTTACATACAAGCAAAAGCAACTACCCTGCTCATGAGTGAACTGTGCCACGTTTTGCACTTTCATTAGACTTCAGAAACGTCCATTACAAATTAATATACCTCCACTAATTTGTTCATATGGTACTAATTTGTGTTTCCAATATCATAGTTTTGAATTTAGTGTTTCTCAAACAGTCTGAGCGAGCGCAAAGCCTGGGAGTGAGCAGAGTATATGTGGTGTTTTCAATATTAAACCAACTCATACTGCATGTATATTCTATATATATTATTATTTGAATTGGTTGTTGACCAGTGTTGTTGGACTTACAGCAATGTGACACTGTTCACTCACGTAGCTTCACCAGTTTAGGGTTTATGTTTTACGTCTTATGTCAAATGATTAGCGTGACATTTGAACTATGGTTTGGTTAAAACACTTAATAAAAACATGAGAATAAAGTTGAATAAAGAATAAAGAAGCTATAACGTTTGGGAGAAAAAATTCAGAGTAATATAATCTTTCTACCATTGACCCAAAGCAATGACCTTTATTTCTCCTGAACCTCACAAACAGTCACTAAAATCATTTCATGTTATATGTCCGATAAATCCACAGTCCTCGAGCTGAAAATACTTGTAGCAGTGATTGTAATTGTTTTGCCTTGGTCATGATTTTCAGCTGTGACTTGTCGTACTCTGTTTCTTTGTCTCAGGTGCAGATTTTCGTATCGTCCCGTCCAGACTGCAGCTCTTTGACCACGAGTCGGTCTCTTTCAGCTGTCAGGGGTTTAATGTCTCAGCCGGATGGACAGTCAGGAACATCAAGAATAGGACTTCATGTTTGAAGTCCACAGTGACCTGCACCAATGAATTTGCCTTGGTGTCAGACAGTGGAGAATACTGGTGTGAAGCTGCAGGAGGAGAGAGAAGCAACACAGTCAACATCACAGTCACCGGTACGTTGATTGTACTTCAGCTCTGAAAGCACAGTAATGTTCCTGTGAGCTCCTCATTCTGCCTGTTAACATGTTGTCATGTTGTTCAGGCGGCTCTGTGATCCTGGAGAGTCCAGTCCTCCCTGTGATGGAGGGAGAATCTGTGTCTCTGCGCTGTAGAACCAGGAAGAACGTCTCCGACCTCACGGCTGATTTCTATAAAGATGGCCTCCTCATTGGGAGCAGCTCTACAGGAAACATCACTATTGAAAGTGTTTCCAGGTCTGATGACGGCCTCTACATGTGTAACATCTCTGGAGCTGGAGAGTCTCCACAGAGCCGACTGATGGTCACAGGTGAGACGCAGTGACTGTGTTACTGAATCATTTGGCAGAATACATTTCAGAAGTGATATAATTGCTGCTTGACTTATGTTCAGTTGCCGTGTTCCTCCGGTCCAGGAGGTGTTAGGGATCAGGGTTCACATCCATTACATTGCAAATTATGTAAAATCACTGGTTAAGGTTCGGGATCTGGTTTAGAAGTTTGGAAAGCTGAAGGTTACAGTACAGCAGACCAGCGTGGTATCATAAACAGTGTATCAATAACACATTTATTTCTTTACATCATTTCAGGTGTTATCATGAAACTTTTTTTCTTTTTTTGTTGTTTCTCCACTGACTAACTCCCCCTAAACAACACTAAATGACACATGAAAAGTTTACAATGTGTAGACAGGACAAACAAAATGTCCCTGTAAGCAGCGCAGTATGTAAATAACCCCATGGTAACACATGGAGTTAATCTTCAGACACATACTGTGAATGCTTTCATTATGTTACAGTGATTCTTTCTGTTATGTTTGCAGCACTTCACGGAGAGACCAGTCCATCCACAGATCACTCTGTTTATATCTTCCTCCCCTTCAGGACTGTGTTCATCACTGTGTCATTGGCTCTGCAGCTGTTGGTGGTAGCACTCTTTCACTTTGGGAAGGTGGGATCATTCCTACACAAACCCAGCTTGAATGAGCAGCAGATAACTGTACGTTTCAGGGAAATCTGAATACAAGTACTAAGCTTGGCACAAATCCTCCTTGGGTATTGCTCTCTCAGCCACTCAGAAATTCAAAATGGCTGCCATTTCCACCAGGGCCAACATTACTGGCAATGAAATGTCTTTTATTTTCTCCCTGAGTGATATAGGTGTCAAATCATACAAGATATCAATGTAGAAAGTGAGCTAACTCAAAATAAAGTCATTACTTTGTGTTTTCTGCATTTCTGCATTTAAAAATAGTTTTTTTACTAAAAAATTTAATTCATTTTGCATAAATTTCTCTTTTAAATGGGAACATTGTAAAATAGTTTCTTGGTTCATATTAAGATATTAGGAGGTTTCTTTTGGTGATAATGTTGCAGACAACATGAAGAACGGTTTGTCTGAGGGAAGTTCTAAACATGATCAACTATTTGCTGTGTGAATGTGACATTATTACGTCATGCCTATTTTATGTGATTGGTCCATTTCATTTAACGTGGCTGATTCTGAGAAAAACCGAAAAGTAAAACAAGTTTCCTGGAAGCTTGAGATGACAGTCCAACTACTAGCAAGCTAGTTAGCTTATAGCAGCTACCTCTGATACGTCACACATTCACGTAAAGTTTCATATTGAAGACCTAACTTTGAGGTATAAAGTGTTTCAAGCATTAACCACTGAAATGTCAAATAGTTGGAATCAGTTGAAAATAGTGTGATTCATTGGGTAAATTTATGTGGTGAAACATGTGTTCCCTATGCTGGAAATGGCGGCCATCTTGAAATGTCATGTAGCTAATGGGATTTATCATAATTTACAATATACTGTGTATTATGTATGTGCAGGTGTAGCATGAAGCCATGGAGGGACTTCAGCACATGGAGCAGCTTTTTCAGGTGTTTCAAATGAAATATTGAGAGGTGGGTGTTCACGTATTCTGCCGTTATCAGACATGACTTTGTCACAAGCAGAAAACCACAGAGGTGCTGGAAGTGAAGTGAAGCTCTTTTCAAAAGGCTTGTTCAGTGTTTTATTTTAGATGTGACAGATGCTAGAGGGAGTTTCAGCTTCTCACACACAAAGAGGTTGAAGGCGTTCTGTAGCAGCAACAAAAAGCTAATGCAGTTTGAAAGACAATCTCACTGGCAAATTATATATTGATTGATATATTGAGTCTCAGTCAGTTTTTCAGTAAATACTTTATTTGCTTGCATCTTACTGCATCAGGAGATGTTCAGGCCAGTTTGACTCAAACTTTCACAACCATTGAGAGGGAAAGATTGATTTTCTTAAGTTGCAGTGTATTGAGCTCTCAGGGCCACCGTACAAAGTGGTATAAATCATACGACATGTTTGGGACTATATGAATTACTGCAACTGCAAATGCAATGACTGTGTTCAAACCCTTGACTTTAAATCAAGCATATGACTCATGGTTCTTCACCAGGGATTTCCTTTCTCCGTGCTCCTCTTTTGTCACATCTGTGAATGACGTCGTCCTAACCGGGACATGGTGTGGATTACAGATCTCTGTCTGGGCTCAATGTGTTTTTTATTATTGTATTATTCTGTTTTATGATGCTTGTTTTCATTTTGAAATGTTTATATATTTGTTTTTGTGTTCAATTTTGTACTTGAATGGCATACAGCTGCACGTTTTGCTGTCTGAATGATAATAAATTATTTAGCACTTTAGCAAGAATGAGCAGCTCTCAGAAGTCAAGTACAGACATTTGAATTTCTGTTAAACCATGTGAGCAGCTTCTGGTCGAGTGTCTAGATAAATATAAAACCCTCTGACTCTGTGTGTGTCTCAATTTAACCACGACAAAGTCAGTGGAGAACAGCCACAGCATCTCTACCTCTGTCAACAAAGTTTGCAGGTTTATTTTAGTCTCAAGTCACAATGTAGAATAACCATGTCGATTCAGGGTTCCCATGACGACTGGATTCAGGTGCTCCACAAGGTAAAGCCCTTCGTCTTCACACAGAGACTCCACCTGCATGCTTTGTCTTGGTCTCTGTGCAAACAGGAGGGAAATTCAAGGAGTGCTGAGAACTTACACACACTTTTATTGAAGGTGTCTTTCCTTTACACGACTACCTTAAGAAACACTGATGGATAATGTTAAAGATGCACTTTATCACTTTAATCACAAGAGCTGCAATAAAAACATATATACCAAACTGGCGACACAAATGTTGAGACAAACAGCTGATCTTTGTGTGACTGTGAATAAATCAGGTGAAATGATAAAACACACTCATGTAAATCTCCTCCTCCGTCATTTGGACCAAACAAAGACTGAATTTCATCCAATTAGAACCACGTTATCTCATTAGCAGTGAGGGTCAGCTGGTTCGTCAGTTCCACAGTTTTGTCCAGAGCAAGAAATCTTGACAGTAATTACAAAGGAAAATCTGATGTACAGATTTATGGATAGATTCCAATGATTATGGCGACCTTTGACCTCCTTGGTATGCTGCATGAAATTTTGATAGATAATGCATCCTTTTGATAAACATCTGATTTTAGAGATGCAGTGGCCT
>NW_019522545.1:4404-11563 GCF_002814215.2 Seriola lalandi dorsalis | reverse complement strand
AAAAAGGGGGGGGGGGGGGGTGTAGTGTACAGTCACGTACTCCAGCAAGTCGAGTCGTCGCTCTCTGATGAATGAACTGGTCCCCGCCCACGGGAAGGATATGAGAATGTGTGGAATGTGTTAAGGCTGAACAGGATCGGTCCTGTTCGTCAGTCCATCTCTGGCCCGACATCAGCGACAGACATGATTCTTCGCTGGATTCTACCTTTAGTCCGTTTGCTGGTCTGTGTTCATGCAGGTGAGCTGTGTTTCTCTTCACCTGTTATATTAGCCTTTATTTGGACGGTTTTCTGGGCTGAAAACCTAATGAAGTGTTACAGGAATGACGACATTGATATAAATCCTTATTTTCAGACATTCATTCTGAGGTTAGTTATAGTGGGAGAGCCGGAGCAGATAAACATCATTATAAAAAACAGAAATCAACACCAGATGTTATTTTGTGAAGATGTGGAACAGTTTTGATATAATCTGCCTTTGAACAGAGACACAATGGTGGGACAGAGAACAGTATAGACTTAAGTTGTTTATTTTTTTCTTACTTTTATTAATATTGTCCTTTGTAATATGAAGTTGCAAACATGTTTTGTAACTTATCTTAATAAAGAAATATTAAATTTCATACTTAGGACATATGGCCTGACGATTAATGACAACTATTTGGATTATTTTTCTTTTCTTTTCTGTGATGTCCTCACTCTCACTCTTGGCATATTCTGTTGGTACAACGAGACAAACACACACGTTTTAATAAATGTTGTAAGACACACAGAGATTGTTAAGTGGTGTGAGCTGTACATATCTTATTACCCATACCATTTAAAAAATGTTTATATTTATGTTATTGCTACTGACATACAGAAAAGACAGATGTATTATCAGAAGCTGACAAAATAATAACCAAAACATCTTGTTTGTTTCTCTTATGCGTTAAAATGAGCGATTATTGAACTAAATTGACCTTGAAACACACTGTCGTACGATCTGTTGTAATTTGGCAGCTGAGCTTGTTGCAACTTTCTCCACCCTGTCGGCCATGACAGAACAACGTGTTTAAACTATGTTTTGATTCATTCACACTTTGATAAAAATACAGCTCATGGTGGCGTCAGCCAGGTTACTGGCTGATGGACTCTCACTCTGATTGACCACGGTGGAAGTTGCACTTGGATCCTCTAACCTCTGCTCTGTGTTTTTCTTTGTTTCAGTCCAAGTAAACAAAACAGCTGAACCTGGAGACACTGTCACTCTGCCATGCCGAGCTCCCAGCAGCACAAACATCATAGTTGTAGAGTGGTCCAGACCTGAACTGGGGACAGAATATGTCTTCATGTTCCGGGACGGGCGTTCTGTTCCTGAACACCAGCATCCATCTTTTCAGAACCGGGTGGTCCTGAAGGACCGACAGATGAAGGACGGTGACGTGTCCATAATACTGAAGAATGTGACCATTAATGACACAGGAACATACGAGTGTCGAGTCTTCCAGAGAAGAACAAACCGCAGGAAGAGAGCAAATTTAAAGACTGAGCGCATCAGCACCATCTACCTGGATGTTCATCAGTCAGGTGAGTCTTGGTGCAGCTACTTCCTGGTTGTTGCTGTGACAGTGAACCATCTCACCTCAGATGTTGTTGATGAGACTTTGTAGAAATCAGCTGATGTGAGTCATGTGATCAAAGTGCAGGAGATAATGTCTGACAGGAGTTTAAGGAGGAAATGGATTCTGTCCTGTTCTTCACTCACCTACCTGACAGCTGATACCTCTCACCTGCTTCTCTCTGCAGGTCACACAGCTGGAGACAGAGAGGATGGAGGACACAAGGTTAAAAGGAAAAAAGATGGAGGGAACAAATATGGACTTGTTGTTGGTGTTGTTGTGTCTGTTGTTGTGCCTGTTGTTGTGTCTGTTGTTGTGCTTGTTGTTGTGCTTGTTGTTGTGCTTGTTGTTGTGCTTGTTGGTTTTACGATCTGTAGAAAACGTAGAGGTTCATACCAACCTCCTGCTGAAGAAACAGTGTGAAACTGAAATGAAACATTGATAAGGAAACATTTCACATACACTTTTATTGGTTGTTACACAGAGTTCATGGTCTGTTTTTGTCCTGCCTCCCCCCCTCCGTGAGTTGCCACCTTATCGTGGTGGAGGGGTTTGTGAGCTCAGAGGATCCTGGGAGCTGTGTTGTCTGGAGCATTCAGCTCCTGGTAGGGTCTCCCACGGCAAACTGGTCCCAGGTGATGAGCCAGACAAAGAGCAATTCAAAAATGTGTAGTAACTAATACACTTTTAATACCAAAACTTTTTGGTATAAGTGGGTTTTTTTACACTTTTTGTCACCACATTTTGTGATGACATACAAATCACAATGTCACCGCATGCAGTGGAGAAAGAGTGAGCTGTCAGCCGCCGTGTAAACTGGTAAAACAGATTGTTTGTGTGTCGTTGAGTCGCTTGAATCCGTGCTTGTGTGTTTTTAAAATTTATTTCAGAGCTGCAGCTCACTCTTTCTTCTGAAGGGCGCAGTGTAGCCATGTTGTTTCTGGTTTAACAGCAGTGTGTTGGTGACAGGTGTGTTTACAGCTTTCATTATCTGTTCTATGTTGATCGGATCTGAAGCTGACAAATATGCCCCGAAGGTTTTCATATACCTTTCCTTTGCCAGTCGATCATTGTTATTGGGTCTTCTGCGAGTGGAAATGGGGTGTTTTAAGGCAGTGACTGGCCATAACTCCTTTTGAGTTAGAGGTGTTTTTACTTCACTTCAACTCTGTCGCAAATCTGACTCACTCTCTACTAGAGTGTATAATGGTTTGCTGCCAATAAGAGCATGTCTCTGATATGTTTCCTTGTAAAAAAAAAAAAAAAAAATGTAATTCCTTATATGTGAAAACTCCTGCTGGTGTTTCCGGGTGTCAAACTGGGATTTGAGAAAAACTTTCCCTTCAGCAGATGAACGTGAAAACAAACTCTGCTCATACGTGATTGTGACTGATGAGGCTCTGTCAAATAACTGGAGGCTTTAACTGGAGTATTGTCAGCTAAATGTTCCTCACAGTAAACATCCTCACTATGTACAACACCTACTTTACTTTGCTGTTTCATTTCCTGGTTAAATCTATCACTGTGCTTCATGTTCTATCAGCTGATGAAATGTCGTGTATGTTACATTCAAATGAATGAATGTACTCACTTGCTGATTCATTTATAAATAATTATGTGAAATAGAATACTCTGTTAGAAACTCTTCTTTGTTGCTTTGACTTCTGAACTCATGTAAACTCACAAAATAAACATCTCCAGAATGAAATACACACAGATATAAAATAAGAATCAGAAAAGCTTTATTAATGCCTGCATGCCTGCTTTGTTACAGTTACAACACTGAGGTAGTAAGGAGGAAGTGACTAAGAAAAAAGGAAAAACTAGAATGAGATAATAAACAAATGTAAGTGAACAGAAAAATGTTGAAATGCAAACATTGAAAACCATTGTTAAATCTCTTGGTGTTGCGTGCATGTTATCGTAGCTTTTTCTGCTGGGAGGCGATCGTCTCTGAGCTCTGATTAGTTTCAAACATTTATGATGCCACAAATTAAAATAAAATGTGTTTTTGTTTCATCTGCTGGATACATGGTCGGTGCGTTTTCCATAGATGTGAATAAGTGCTTTACCCTGCAGACACTCCCTGGGAGGAATTATGGTAACACCCTCGTCTGATGTCACCTGGAATCCTACTGAACCAGTCCCACATGAACCACAGACGTCAGAAGTTGTTTGGCATAGCTGACTTAATAATAGTTCAGATGCCATTCTATATCTGATGTAAAACAGTTCACAAGATCAGGCGGTGTGTCAGTTTTTTGTCAACTTTGCACCAACATCCTGCTGATAGAACAGATGTAACCATTCAGTCACCATTCAGAGCTTCTTGGACTGTAACTGTGTGTGAGAAATGAAAATAAATTGAGCCTTGGTCTGTCCCTGTAATAAGGGACAAAAGAAAATATAAAACATTTATGGGGTGGAGGATTTGTGGTTTGAAGCTGCTCTCTGTTACACTTCCCCCATCAGTTCAGTCTGAATAAGGAGGTGGTTATTGTTTTTTTTTTTTATCAGACTGGACTTGCAATCCACATACTGGAAATATGATTCATATCTGCTGTGCTGTGCCTTACTGTGACTGTGGACTCCAGCTCTGTGACTTAACACCTGATTTCATCGGATCACCTGATCCAAAGAATGTAAATCCTGTTATTTTAGAAATAATGTTGTTCTGAAGTATGTTTCCAGATTGTTCTGGATGGAAAAATATTCAGTTTGCTGCACAAAGAAAGAACATTTTTAACCTGTGACTCCAATGTGGTCACTGGAAATTAATCCAAGACATTGTTAGAGAGCGGTGTTACACAGAGATCATACATGTTATCTCTGACTGGATTGTACTGATGAATGAATGATGCAACCCATTCAGGAGTTACATCACAAAACTACTGCTTCATGCTGTGACTCTATGATATGACTGGTTGGTGATTGGTTTAAGAAGGTCACATGATGTTTCTAGTGTTGTGTGTCACTTCCGCAGAAGTTGGGGATTTCCCTGGATGGTTTACTCTGGTTTGGACTGGTATTTCAAAACTGACCATTAAAAGCAGGAAGTGTTTTATTAAAAAAAACAAGCGACAGCCTCCATGTTTCCTGAGCAGCGATTATTTATTTTCTAATTAGGTCATTTGTCACCTTTAATAACATATTATTCAGAATCAATAACTCGACTTTATTCCTCGTGTTAGTGAACCACCTGGACTAACATCCTATAAGATCCAAGCACTTTGTCTTTTCATTTCCTTCAGATTTACCTGCTGGTCTTAAAGTGAAAGTGAAAAACAAAAAAACAGCTTTAAAAGTCTTAAATTTAAGTTGGTGGACTTGCAGATGCCCTGTTATAGTTTTCTCTGGCTTTTCATTTAGTTTAGTTTGGATGGACTGTCATCTGTTGAACCAGCTGAAGCTCCTGTAATAGTCTGGTTATGACGTGCTGCCGCCTGCTGGCTGATACAGGAAACAGCTCCACAGATAAATGGAAATGGATCACGGACAATGTTTTCTAATATATTTAATATTTGTTCCTCCCAAATAAAAGTAAATCTGCCAGAGATTGTTCAGCTCAGAAGTGATGCTCTGTGGTGACTGCCACGACGTCATCGCTATCATTGCTGTCCTCAGCCAATCTCTGCTCAGCCTGGGTGGGTGGTGCTGTTGCCACGGAGATAGAGACAGGTCGGTCATTTCCTGTCAGGAGTTAACCATAAGATTTAAATACAGTTTAAAAGAGGCAACACATGATAATTAAACTATTGTAAAGAACATCAACATTACAGAACTGTAAATGATACTAACAGAGGTATTGTATTGATTGATTGATTGATTGATTGATTGATTGATTGATTGATTGACTGATTGACTGATACCTGTGGGTCTCTGTCGATATAAAGACACCATAATGACAGTGGAGATGAAGTATGGACAGAACACCACCAGGTGGTAGAGCAGTCTGAATACAACCTGGAGGGGGACTGAGGCGGAGGGCGGGGCTGAGGCGGAGGGCGGGGCTGAGGTGGGAGGAGCCAATGTAGAGGTGGGAGCGGATGAAGTTGTAGGTTTTCCTGTAGAGAGAATTTCACCTGGTCAGGTGAATTTGGGAATAATAAGTGGTGAAACCAAAGTGAAGCTCTTGACCTTTGACCTCCTGACCTGTGACAGTGATCCAGCTGGGTGGAGACTCTCCATGACCTCTGATGTCACAGCTGTAGAGGCCTTCATCAGACTTGTCAACATGGTGGATGGTCATGTGACCTGTAGTCTCTGTGATGAGGGAGCCATCTTTATAGAAAGCAGCTGGGAGGTTGGAGGGAGGGGTCTTTGTTTTACAGTGCAGAGTGACATCATGTCCCTCCATCACAGGGAGGACAGGACTCTGCAGGATCACTGCTCCACCTCAACACACAGACAAACTACAGCATTTCATCCATTTACACACAGCTTCATCAACACTGACTCCACAGTCTGATCTTACCAGTGACAGTGATGTTGATGCTGTTACTGGTTTCTCCCTCTCCGGACTCACACCAGTAAGTTCCACTCTCCCACGTGAAGATGTAGCTGATGTTACAGGAAGAACCTTCTGATATTCCCCACCCATCTCCACATCTGGTCTTCTGCTGCTTGGTCGTATTCCTCGTCGGCCTCCATCCAGCTGAGCCGTCGTCCTCCTCACAGCCCAGAGAGACGGAGTCTCCTTCAAACATCTGAGAGCTGCTGGGACTCGCAGTCAGAGAGGCTGGGGGAGGATATACAGTGCGTTCAGAAACTATTCAGACACCTTCACTTTTTTCACTTTTTGTTATGTTGCTGCTTTTTGCTAAAATCATTTAAATTAATTTCCCCCCTCATCAATCTACATTCAACAACCCATAATGACAACAAAAACTGAATTTTAGACATTCTTTGCAAATTTATTTAAGAGGACAAACTGAAATATGACATGTTGCTTAGAATTGAGGCCAAACAGTTCAACCTCAGTTACATCAGACCAGAGAATATAGTTTCTCACAATCTGATAGTCCTTTACTACACAGTGAATATTCTGTCTGGGCACTCTGCCATAAAGCCCAGATCAGTGGAGCTGCCGTGACAGTTGTCCTTCTGTAAATTTCTCCATCCCCACACAGGATATCTGGAACTCAGCCAGAGTGACCATCAGGTTCTCGGTCATCTCTCTGACCAAGGTCTTTCTCCCTGAATGCTGAGTCCATATAAATATGATGGAGACCACTGTTCTCTTGGGAACCTTTAATGGAGCAGATCCCTTGACAAAATCTTGTCTCTGAGTTCTGCAGGTAGTTCCTTCTTTGTCGTGGCTTAGTGTTTGCTCTGATCTGACTTGTCAGATGTGAGACCTTTATATGGACAGGTGTGTGATGGATGATCAAGAGAAATTGGAGAAACCTGAGCTAAATTTCAAGTGTCAGTGTGATGTGTCAGTTATTCCTGATGACAAATCGGCTGCAGCCTCTGGTCAGCAGACAGGACAGTTAGATTCTTTTGGGGAGTTTTTAAATATGCAACTGTTTTGGCACATAATGAAAATATGGTGGTGGT
>NW_019522545.1:1955-3787 GCF_002814215.2 Seriola lalandi dorsalis | reverse complement strand
ACTATAATAATGGTTCCTATAAAGAAACATTTAATACACAACATTCATGTTTAGTCAGTGTTGATTTAGTCAAATGATTATTTGTTTTGTTTATCCACTTTTTTGTGTGACACAATTTAGACTTTTTAAGGACTGTTGTGAAATATGTAGAAAAAAAAAATTCTATGCGGTTAAGACAACAAAAAATGGTAATGTAAAAACCACATTTAATCGGTCAACAGGTGGTCAACAACTTGTGGTGTAATCTGAAATGTCTAAAGTTATCGCCAACAAAGGGTGGACTCACAGAGCAGCCAGAGCAGAGATGTTCCCTCCATCCTGTCACCTCGGTGATGTTAGCGCTGCGATGTGATCGGTTCATAGGGTTGTCAAGTAAGACCCTCCTCCTTCCTCTGAGACTGCAGCTGTTGGTATTGCATATTGTTGAGGTGCATGAAATGAAAGCAGAGGAATTGAAAAGATGAAACTTTGATGAAAAGCAACCGGAGCGTAGATAAGACTATACGAGCATCACGAGTTCACTGACAGTCAAACTCACCCTGATGGATGTGTGTTGCGTTTTGTTTGTGAGATTCTGGGTGTTTACTTTTGTGTTAAATTATTCTGACAGAATTTATTTAATGAATTGATTGATAATTATACTAAAATGGTGATTTTATAAATGCAGTTAGACACTGGTAGATAAAGAGCTGCGTCTTCCTGTGGACGAGAGCAGTTCAGTTCAAAGGAAGTGAGATGGAGGTGTTTTTTTGTACCTGCCCGCTTCTGATAGCTTCTCTGCGCTTTAACCACTAGAGTGTGGTCAAGAAGCGACACGCACATTGTGTATCTGTGAGCTTTTAGTCAGCGGGGCAGCAACTGGCCTCAGGATAGTTTGTTACAGCAGATCCAGAGCAGACAAACAACCAGGCCATGAACTGAACATGAGAAAAGTAAAACAGATTTATATAAAGCTGAGGTGTCTGCATGTAAAATAAATAAACATTCTTCAAATTACATGATTTTGGATCATTTTAGACTGCTTTATCTCATTTTTACTGTACCTCATTGCCACACCCCCCCCCACCCCTATGTTGTAAATGTAAAACCCTCAAACTATTTTTAAATCTGTTTTTTCATCATTCATTTTTATTGTTCATCTTCAATTTTATCTTGTCTTGTAAAGCACTTTATAACAGATGTGTATAAGAGACAGCATGTTAGACTGACTTTATGAATTAATAAAGTTCATAAACTTGGAGTTGCAACTCATTTGTTAAGTAAAAGAAGAGGTTACAGTGATTCGGCCAGAGCCATAATTTCCATATTTTCTCAGTATATTGTTACCAGTCAGATGACTATTATATGACAGACTGGAGTTAATATTTAAACCATTTCTGTAAATAAATGAGCTGCAACACTAATGGACTCTAGTGGTAATATCGTGAAGAATGAGATGTAAAAAAGGGCTACAAACACGTTTTAAGTTACTGTATCAATAGAAAATGAATTTGTGATTTCTTAGGCTAGTATTTGTAGTAGTAGTATTAATGAATGTTTGACTTGTGAGCTGAAGTCATATATCAATGTCAGTTGGTTTTATTGGCTCTCACATGACATACACTTGAGTGATTGGATCCTCTAACCTCTGCTCTGTGTCTTTCTCTGTTTCAGTCCAAGTAAATAAAACAGCTAAACCTGGAGACACTGTCACTCTGCCATGCCGAGCTCCCAGCAGCACAAACATCATAGTTGTAGAGTGGTCCAGACCTGAACTGGAGACAGAATATGTCTTCATGTTCCGGGACGGGCGTTCTGTTCCTGAACACCAGCATCCATCTTTTCAGAACCGG
>NW_019522545.1:0-830 GCF_002814215.2 Seriola lalandi dorsalis | reverse complement strand
TGGATGTTCATCAGTCAGGTGAGTCTTGGTGCAGCTACTTCCTGGTTGTTGCTGTGACAGTGAACCATCTCACATCAGATGTTGTTGATGAGACTTTGTAGAAATCAGCTGATGTGAGTCATGTGATCAAAGTGCAGGAGATAATGTCTGACAGTTTAAGGAGGAAATGGATTCTGATCTGTTCTTCACTCACCTACCTGACAGCTGATACCTCTCACCTGCTTCTCTCTGCAGGTCACACAGCTGGACACGACGAGGGTGGAGGAAACAAGGATGGAGGAGAAATGGATGGAAACAGCAGGGAACGTTTTGGACTGGTTGCTGGTTTTTCAAGTTTTGTGGCTGTTGGTTTTGTTGGTTTTTTTTCTTGGATTGTCATGAAACATAAAAGACACATGAAGAAAAATGCCCACCAAGCTCCACCTGCTGAACTAGCAGGTGACGGCTGGTGTGAAACGTAAGATAACTTCATATATATATATATATATATATATATAAATATCTATACTGTATATATACAAGTAAGGATAAATTTATATATATATATATATATATATATATACCCCCCCTCTGTGAGTTGCCACCTTATCGTGGTGGAGGGGTTTGTGAGCTCAGAGGATCCTGGGAGCTGTGTTGTCTGGAGCATTCAGCTCCTGGTAGGGTTTCCCACGGCAAACTGGTCCCAGGTGATGAGCCAGACAAAGAGCAATTCAAATAATCATGTGCAGCTCACTGTGGCTGCTCCTGTTTGTGCGAATCATCCCTGCAGTCTTTCAAACGCTCGGTGAACACATTGCACTTCCTGTAGCAGCTCAAAATAAAAGCCTCCT
>NW_019522544.1:8570-9065 GCF_002814215.2 Seriola lalandi dorsalis | reverse complement strand
TCATTTTAATTATGTGCATTTCTGTCTCTTAACACCTTCCCATTTTAAACTGTGTATAATACCAAGACCAGGAGGAACTGATGCATTTCCACTGCATCACTGTAAAGCAAACTGTCAGAGGTTTCATCAGCTGTGTTGATCTTACTTACAGCTCTGAGACACTTGAACTGATGAAGGAGTAAACTGGAAAACATAGAAGCTCTCTTCTTCTTTTCCTTCCCTCTCATATTTCAAATACAATAAATCAGACATAACAAGAGCTATCAGGCTGAAATTCACAGAATCTACTCTTCATCATGTCTATAATATTTGTACCAAATTTCATGTTGATAGACAGAAGTGTCTCTGAGATATTTCAGAAAGTGCAGTACAGAGCATCTCCATCAGATGACTACAGAGCTTTATAAAACCTCTCCAAAGTCACCAAATAATGAAGATAAATGTCTTTTATGACTCTGAAAAATGTCCCTAAATGTTAAAGTTGACTAAAAGAAG
>NW_019522544.1:6042-7144 GCF_002814215.2 Seriola lalandi dorsalis | reverse complement strand
GGTGCTTCACCCAAACCTGATGTCCAGTGGCAGGACAGTGATGGAAAGACTCTTCCTGCTGAAGAACCACAGGTCTCTGAAAGAGGAGGCAGCTACGACATTATCCTCCAAACTACTGTGACCAAGACCGACACCTATCGCTGTGTAGCCACACAGGAGGAAATCAGACATCAGGTTCATGCTCAGATCTACGTCCTTATGAATGGTCAGTGGTATTTTAATCTTCAAGTTATTCAGATGTGTTTTCAGACTGAACCCAAAGTGGATAATGTTCTCTAAGGGAAATAGAAACAAACGATATAATAATCACAATAGAAACAACAAATGTGGATGAAAACGTCTCTGTGCAGGTTGAAAATATCTGAGGTTTTCACACTGAGGCTCTTTGACTCCATGTCATTAATCTACAGAGAGAAGAGGAAGAATGAGAGGTCACTGAGATCACATTGTGTGTGTGAGTGTGTGTGTGTGTGTGTGTGTGTGTGTGTGTGTGTGTGTGTGTGTGTGGTGTCCTAGTCAGCTGTAGCTAACATCTGTAAGGCCGATAAATTTGGTGTTTCTGCTAAATCAACAAGAACTTCAAAAACATGCTAAAGTTCACATTAACAGAAATAAATCAAGACAAAAATGAATCAGTGTTGAGTCTGAATTCACCTTTCAGCAGCAGCAACATCATTAATTCTTGTGTTTGTGTGATGTGACTCTGTCCAGCTGTGAAGGACTGTTATATGAGCTGAACATGATCCACAGTTTCATTCTGATTGTTTCGTTCCTGCTTTTTGTGTCAGAGAAAATGTTTGAGGACAGAAACTGTGTGATTGAGAAGTGGAGTTCAACATGAACCTTTTAGTCCTGAAACACACATCTGAGCTCTGTCTGCTGAAGTGGCACTTTTCCTTCCTTTAGGAGGTGAACACTTACAATCACCAGGCTGTTTTAATATGTTCAAACATGAAGTCTGATTCTGAGAAGCTGATGAGGTTCAATACTTGGGCATCAACTTTGGAGCCGAATCCCACAGATTAATTATTTTTCCAACATTGAAGTTTTTCCTCAGTCACATAAAAGAAGCAAGTTTTGCTGGCCAGATGTTTCCAGCTGC
>NW_019522544.1:0-1046 GCF_002814215.2 Seriola lalandi dorsalis | reverse complement strand
TGTGACGATTTTGGGTCCGTGTGTAGCTTGGAGTGAGAAGGCGGGTAGAAAGGCACGTCGACAGAGTGTGGGATTTCACAAATACTCGTCGTTTATTTGTACATAAACTTAAAACACTCCAACCTTACAAAGCCCGGTTGTACGGCTGCTATATATATTCATACATGAAATAAATAGTTACCACACGGACTTATTATCATCACTGAGTTGAGAGAAGTAGGAAGGAGCAAGGAGTCGTGGATATACATCCAACCAGCGTAGTAGCATGCTCTCAACTAACTCAAACCATAACAAAACGTAGTTTGATGACATCACTGGTAAGCGACACACGTTAAAGGCACCTTTCATATATTCAACTGTTACATATTCCCCCCTGGTAAGACAAAGGCTGTCCCCAGCCGTACGCACTGAGATACAGTCTGTACTAAGTATACTTGTCATACATGACTATGCAACTAAGTTGTCAGGACCAGAGTGAGATACAGGGAATTATTTAGATAACTGGCATACATGTCAGTACCAAGTAGAATGAAAGGCCATAGTGCTAAAAAGAAACCAAATCAAAACTAAGGTTTTAAAGACAAGCACATTATGAAGTTCCCTTATTTAAATTTCCTTTTAAAGAACACAGCAAAAACAACACTAAACCATTAATGTCTCATAATATGAAGCAGCTGCTTATGTTGAGTAGAACGCTGCAAAACTCTACCCACATGAGGGCGGCATTTAACACTTAACAATTGTCCAATAGTCACATGAACACAAAAACCTGAATTTACTCAAAGTCAAATTTGGCAGTATGATAAGGATTGGTCCATTTGGTGTCTGACCATCCTGAGGTGACTCTGGGGTTTCGTCTGGGCCTCAGGCTGTAGTGACTAGAAGAGCCAGGGCCAGTCGGTGGTGGGTCAAGATCAGTGTTCATATCAAGGTCTGATAGGTCAGGATGAGTTGCCATTATACACTTTAAGTCGTAAAAGTTCAAATGTAAACTAACTTAAAAGTGCAATTCAGATATCAATAACTGCAACTTGGGTTCACATAAT
>NW_019522543.1:5300-8030 GCF_002814215.2 Seriola lalandi dorsalis | reverse complement strand
AGAATCTGAGCCAGAGGGAGAGGCTGCTGAAGAAGTTCAAACTCTACAACTGCAGCAGGACGTTTCTGAATGGTTGGTAACCAATTTTGTGTATTTTGACATTACATTTTCAGTTTGTTGATGTGTGCTGGCACACAGTTACTAACATGTAGCTAGGTAGCTAATGCTAACTGTTACTGTCTCGTCATTACTGGGAGCTCTTTTGGTAAATAAGCACCATTGTGAATAGTGTAATGTAGTTATCTGTCATGCCTCCTTAGATATACTTTTACAGTCTATGAAAATTTTTGTTGTATGTGGACTGCTACAGGTGTTCAATGTCACTACTAGTCTAGTACTAGATATTTTAATAGATGCTGACAAAGTAAATAATTTTAATTTTTATAAATTTTTCTCCATGTTTTGAGCAGAGATGCTCATCATGACATCTTCCTTTATGTAGTAAATTTATTTTGTGTATTACAATGAAAGCTGTAAATCAGCATAAACATGTCTGACAGCAACAGTAATCCTTAGTCAAAGACTAAACTGTGCAGTTTTCTACACTACACTGTTGTCAAGCTCCACATTATATGCAATAAGTGACATGTTAAAAATTACCTGTTATATGCGCTTGATATGTAGCCAAGCTTACTTCTTACCCACCTTAGCTCCACTGTCTGTCAGTGTTTGAATTTCATAAGCTTTATATTTTGGTGAATGTTACCATTTTCTCTTTATTTTGGACAGGTGCTCCTGTGGAAACCGTGCAACCATGCCCACAGAAGCTGAGAATATCTGCTGCTAGGAGATACCACAGGTAGCATTCTCATTAGACAAACTAATCAGTAATTTGTTTTGATTACATTACATTTATAATAAACCATAGCATTTACCATTTGTGATTCACTGTAGGTTACCAGATGGCTATGGGAGATGGAGGAAGATTTACCATGTATGGTAGACCGTCCTGGGTTGGAGCCGCTCTGCCTCAATGTGTTCTGCCTGCAACATGTACCGCACTGACTATGGTCCTTTACGGTTGAGAGGAATACACCAGTATGTTTTGCTTCTTTCTAAAAACATAGTTTGTATCTAAATAAAAGATGTTAGGCAGTTTTGTTTTACTTCAGTGCACATAACTTTACAATGGTAATAACACACCACAAATGGCGTAACACCCCCTCAAATAAATTAGTTTAGCTGCTCTTTGATTTGTAAAGTTCTTCTATCAGCAGATAGTGTGCATATAATATATGAATTCAGAGGAGTCATTTCTTTAGTAACGATCAAGCATTTATTTACATTAAATGAGGCACTTATAATATGTGATAATAAAAAAACTGTAGGATTCACTAGATCCATAAAAAAATATAGACACAAAATAAATAAAGACACATATGCTTATCGCTGCAAAGCCTGTTTAGTCTGAATTTTACAGGCTTGACTTTACAGACAGCTAAAACGCCTTGAGAGTGTGATAAAGTTAGCAGGTTGGCTCTAATCAACGTCACACGGCGATACCAAGCAGAAGAATTGCATACAATCTGTACCCAGCTATACCCGGCTGTGCGGACGAGGCAAAACGTTAGCCACATTAGCTGCCATGCTAACAACACACGCAACAGGCTCCCGTGAACATACAGTAAAGCAACATAAAATGGTGAAACTTACAGCTCCCAAGTTTGAAGTTGGGTCTCGGACAGTTGGTGCTGATCCGTGCTTTATAATCCTGCATTGTACTGGCCCTCGTTGAGAAAGCAGTCTGACGTGAAATGGTTAGCCGAAGTGTTGTAGCGGGTTAACCATTTCACGGTACATTTCCATCAAAAATAAAATAAAACAAATCCACTGGGTCTTCGATCCTCAGACGTAGGGGGTAAAAGACTTCTGTGTTGGTTTGTACAGTCAACAACCGAGCAACTAGCGTGCATCGCTCGTACCTTTGACATAGTTTTACCGGAGCCGCTGATGCGAGGGAATAAACGATAGCGGCTGCAAGGCGGACTGAGAGGGCGGAACACACACCTAGCTCAGGGAGTGTCACCCACCTGGGGGGAGGTGTCATCTCCCTTCATGACGACATCAAGGAAAATCTCCAATTGACCTGTGTGAGCACACATTTCCTGAAAGGGGGAGCAAGCAAAAGACGGAGAGGATGGACCTTTCTCATGTTTGGGGGGGTTTGTAGACAGGCCGGGGACACATATTACTGATAGAAAACCATGGAAAAGTGCATTTTGCATAATATGTCCCCTTTAAGGAGAAAAAAAACACACGTCTCTTGCGCAAACGATCGCAGCTCAATGACTAAAATCCTTCATCTGGTTCAAACATATAGTTGAAAACAACCAAGGTGTAAAAAGTGTATGTGGCTTAAAACTAGACAAAAGTCAATGTTGAGCCTTTGTCAGACAAACAACACTGATGTATGTGCATAGGGGATATGATGTCATTGGCAGCCGACCAAATGACACATACCATGATTAAAATGACGTATTTCTCTAGGTTTGAGAATTGATGGATAAATTTGGGATAATGTAAGAACACAACTCATTCATTTATATCATATGTCTAGTCATTTTTAGACATTTTAATTTGGAAAAGTTACAGATTATAACTTTAAGATGTAAATTATTCAGATTGGCATTTCTGCTGTAAAGCAGTATCCACAAAAAGGAAGTGTTTTCAAACAGCAGAAACTTGGGCAGAGACTTTGGTGCAGCTTGTTTGTAGTGCAAAAACAAGTGG
>NW_019522543.1:0-357 GCF_002814215.2 Seriola lalandi dorsalis | reverse complement strand
ACAGTTCAGCGAGATCAGCCGCCATGCTCATGCAAGGTCAGTATGTAATGAGGAAAACAATGTAAAATTTAATTGTTATTGTTATGAGCAGATTCATGGTGGTTTATTGTGGTGAGAGCAACTCTGACAATGACCAAAAGAATTCGGCCTTTCGAACCTCATAACGGCTGCGCTGACTCTGGAGGACCCGCTCGCAGGATGAACCACCTGATGACACAGCAAAATCTCCGCCAGTAGGCCTACGGTGTATACAGCAACTCAACATTAAAACACTGTCCTCAACCACCAGAGTGTTACTAATGTCCCCAAGGGATACTCAGACCGCGGGGCAGACCTCCTCACTCTGCCGCTGCGTAT
>NW_019522542.1:5918-7858 GCF_002814215.2 Seriola lalandi dorsalis | reverse complement strand
ATCATATTCTTCATGAATGCTACTCAAATAGATGTGAAAACCTATCCTGAAGTGTTCTGTGTAGAAACTCCACTAAATGTGAATGCTGAGATTTTGGAGACACAGAGACAGCTTTAAGAGGGAAAGAGCCGATCTAGGCGCTGGAAACGTTAAAACAACGGTATTGAACCGAATTGCATTCTCAGGTGTAACTGATAACTTTATGACATGTAAACATGAAATCCATCATATTCTTCATAAATGCTACTCAAATAGACAGGAAAACCTATCCTGAAGTCTTCTGTATAGACAAGGCAATGAGTGACAAAAACTCAGTTATCAGACACAGAGAAAGTTTCTGATGAGGACTTAGAGCAGATCCTTGACGCTTAAAAGCGCTTTTCAACAGTATCGCATTCTAAGGTGTAGCTGATAACTTTATGACATGTAAACATGAAATCCATCATATTCTTCATAAATGCTACTCAAATAGACAGGAAAACTTATCCTGAAGTTTTCTATACAGACAGGACGAGTGAAAAAAACTCAGTTCTCAGACACAGAGACAGCTTCTAAGAGGAAAGAAGCCGATCCTGACGCTGACACAGCGCTATTGAACAGTATTGCATTCTCAGGTGTAACTGATAACTTTATGACATGTAAACATGAAATCCATCATATTCTTCATGAATGCTACTCAAATAGACAGGAAAACTTATCCTGAAGTGTTCTGTGTAGAAATCCCACAAAATGTGAATGCTGAGATTTTGGAGACACACAGACAGCTTTAACGAGGGAAAGAGCCGACCTAGGTGCTGGAAACGTTAAAACAGTGCTATTGAACAGTATTGCATTCTCAGGTGTAACTGATAAATTTATGACATGTAAACATCAAATCCATCATATTCTTTATGAATGCTACTCAAATAGATGTGAAAACTTATCCTGAAGTGTTCTGTGTAGAAATCCCACAAAATGTGAATGCTGAGATTTTGGAGACACACAGACAGCTTTAACGAGGGAAAGAGCCGACCTAGGTGCTGGAAACGTTAAAACAGTGCTGTTGAACAGTATTGCATTCTCAGGTGTAACTGATAGATTTATGACATGTAAACATCAAATCCATCATATTCTTCATGAATGCTACTCAAATAGATGTGAAAACCTATCCTGAAGTGTTCTGTGTAGAAACTCCACTAAATGTGAATGCTGAGATTTTGGAGACACAGAGACAGCTTTAAGAGGGAAAGAGCCGATCTAGGCGCTGGAAACGTTAAAACAACGGTATTGAACCGAATTGCATTCTCAGGTGTAACTGATAACTTTTTGACATGTAAACATGAAATCCATCATATTCTTCATGAATGCTACTCAAATAAATGTGAAAACCTATCCTGAAATGTTATGTGTAGAACAGTGGCGATTGCTCTAAGATTGCAAGACTGCCCTAAAATGTCAACAAAATAAGTGGTCAAATATGTTCTGTTGTGTGAACATTTCACTGACTAAATATGCGCTAGAACACGTTTATCTTTTGTTCAGAATCAGCTACTTATCACAGGTAACCGAAACGACTTCCTCCTCATTCATCCCCGCAGCGCCACAGAGCTTTACACATTGTAGACGCTGAGCGTCTCCTGACTTCAACGGGGAAGCATAGAGTGGGTTGTTCCACTGCAGCAAAACTAGACGGTCTTTGGATAAATGCTGGGCTTTCACCCGCCCATCGGACGCTCAGCGTCTCTAGGGGTCTATGGGACGGTGGGCTGGCCCGGACGCTCGGCTTCTGCATGATAATTGGATGATCTGTCTGAGGCTGAGTCCCTTTTTGATTGACAGCGAAATTAGCGAATCAGCGATCTTGAAGTATAAGCATCCACCGGAGCAGTTTTCAAGTTTTTCATTCCGTTGTTCGGAGTTGATCTGGAGACGTCACTGATCCTCAGCGACTTTGTCTTTGT
>NW_019522542.1:2175-5270 GCF_002814215.2 Seriola lalandi dorsalis | reverse complement strand
ATTCATGAAGAATATGATGGATTTCATGTTTACATGTCATAAAGTTATCAGTTACACCTGAGAATGCAATACTGTTGAAAAGTGCTGTTTCCACGTTTCCGCGTCTAAATCGGCTCTTTCCCTCGTTAAAGCTGTCTGTGTGTATCCAAAATCTGCGCATTCACATTTAGTGGGATTTCTACACAGAACACTTCAGGATAGGTTTTCACATCTATTTGAGTACTACTCAAATGTAAAAAATGTCCTTGGAATTAACAGTGAATCACTGTAAAATCGTGACATAAAAAAACTGTAAATACAAAAACAATGAAGCCATGTGTAATTTACATTAATATGTTGTAAAACTCTGAACCAAATACAACTGTTAATTTGACAGTAAGAATATGTTTAAAAAATCATAATTTTTTGGAGAATTTACAAATTACTGTAGTTTTAACACTGCTAAACTGTAATACAAAAAACATTACAATAGAGTTAAAATTACATCATAGCAGTGTTAAAATTTACATTAATATGTTGTAAAACTCTGAACCAAATACAACTGTTAATTTGACAGTAAGAATATGTTAAAAAAAATCATATTTTTTGTGGAGAATTTACAAATTACTGTAGTTTTTACACTGCTAAACTGTAATACAAAAAACATTACAATAGAGTTAAAATTACATCATAGCAGTGTTAAAATTTACATTAATATGTTGTAAAACTCTGAACCGAATACAACTGTTAATTTGAAAGTAAGAATAAGTTTAAAAAAAAATCATATTTTTTGGTACAATTTACAAATTGTAATACAAAAAACATTGTAATATAGTTAAAATTACATCATAACAGTATTAGAATTTAATTTTTTGTCAGTTTTATGTTCAGAGACTATCCTGATGTGACTTAATTAACACTCACTCTACTCACTCTATCTGCGTTCTACTGTTATGTGCCAATGTCTGCACTTTCACAGTGAATTTGTATACTTTGTTTCAATAAAGACTGAAAAAAAGTTTTGAAATAACTCTAAATGAGAGCATGAGCCTGACCATATCTCCTTATGTGTGGCTTGCGATTCTGGGGCTGTTTTACATTCCCGCAAAATAAACGGCTGTGTTTGAATCTCAAACTAGATGAGCTCATGCCTCGTCCACTCACTGAGCAGTGGAGTTCGTTTCAGTTCTTTAATTGGACAGCTTGACGTGAAGGGGCGTTGCCGCTGACTACGGCTCAGTCTGCCACTCTGCTGCCATCACACGGAGCTGTGAACGCATCTAGCCCAGGTAAGCTAACACTCAAACTTTAAATTTAACGCTCTGCACAAGGCTATAACCTTAGCTTGCTGTGTCAGTTGGTTAGTCGGTTAGTCAGCCAGTCGCAGTTGTTGCCCTGTGGAGGCTGAAATCTGGCTTGTAGGTAAGGTGTAACTAACGTTAACGTTACATGTAATTACATAGTCGCAGCTAACTAAGTTACATTACACTGTGAATTCGCGCTCTTTTCATGCGCTTGTGAAGCGGTGGTTTTGGAGGGCCGCCAAAAATGTCCACTTGCAATTTTTGCAGCAAAACATTTCAGACCTTGAGGGGTTACGTGCTGCATTGTAAAACCCATAGGAACGAACCTCATTCGTTTTTCAAATGTGTCGGCACCGGCTGCAAGCGGACATTCTGTACTTATGCCGCTTTTAAAGGCCATTTCTATAGAGTTCACAACACACCTGCACCCTCTGTTACTGCTGGGGCCGTTTTCACAGAGTTTACGTGTGCTATTCCGCTGTGTGAGTGCCAATTTCACACAGTCAAAGAGCTTATTTCCCACTTAAAAAAGCATATAGAGGAGGGACGACCTGTGGCATGTCCAGTAACAGGTTGTCAAAATACATTCACAGTTAAATCGTCATTTACTGCCCATATGTCCAGAAAACATAGAACATGTTCAGTGGATAGTATAAGTGGCATGTATGTTTCTCAGCCTTCTGCTGTCAGTGCATGTGAAAGTGCTCCCCAGAGCTCAAATGATGCTACAACAAATGAAAGCAGTGAATTGCCACAGGATTTCAGTGACACTTTTCTTAGGAATGTCTGTTTATTATACCTAAAATTGCAAGGGCAGCTCCTTCTTCCAGCTTCGACAATACAGACAATTGTTGAAGAGATGCAAAATGTGCATGATTTGGGACAGGATTACACTTTAAGTAAACTACGTTCACTTTTGAAAAATGACATGTGTCTAACTGATGATGCTATTGCTAAAATCTGTGACTGCGTGAAGGATTCAGATCTGTTCTCTACCTGTCATCAGGGACCCCTGAGAACAACATACTCAAGGGCTCAGACTTTCAAAAAAATGTTCAAATACATAGAGCCAAAAAAAGTAAAATTAGGAAATGATGAAAATATGACAGAAAGGTTTGCTTACTATGTACCTGTAACACAAACTGTAAATAACTTACTAGAATCATATATATGGAAGAATTCAGTGTCACAACAGTCTTGTGAAACACACTCAGATGACTTTTGTGACATAAGCGATGGTCAAAACTTTAAGTCCAACCAGTTTTTCATTGAAAATCCAGGATGCCTGAAACTAATTCTTTACCAGGATGCCTTTGAAATTGTGAATCCCCTTGGCTCAGCTAATAAAAAACACAAAGTTCTTGCAGTCTATCTTTCTGTGGCAAATTTGCCTGCACATGTGCGGTCCAATACAGATCACATGTCCCTTGTCTTATTGTGTAGAGAGAGTGACCTAAAACAGTTTGGAAGTGCTAAAGTTTTCTCAGAGATGCTAGTGGATTTAAGAAATCTTGAGGAACATGGAATAACTGTTTGTGGTGAAACAGTCAAAGGGGCTCTGTATTGTATTGCTGGAGATAATTTGGGGTCACATAGCATTGGTGGGTTCACTGAAAACTTTAGCCATTCTAAGTACTTTTGCAGATACTGTGAAGTCACACGAAATGAGTTTCAGAATGATGACCCAAATGTTTGTGGCCCACAGCGCACCCCTGAAAGATATGATTCTGCACTTCTACAAGCTGAAGACGGACAAGGCAGCAAAGGCATAAAGGTAAACTCTGTTTTCAATGCTCTTAAGTCTTTTCATGT
>NW_019522542.1:1654-2155 GCF_002814215.2 Seriola lalandi dorsalis | reverse complement strand
CAAAATCCAGAAGATGATGTGTGGCAGTTAACTCTGCAGCTTAAAGATATTGTTGATATGATTTGTGCACAAAGGATTTTAAGGCCTATCTTGACATTATAATCCAAGAATATTTGGAATCAAGAAAGTGTTTATTTCCTGAGACGCCACTAAAACCCAAACACCATTACATGCGTCATTATCCGGCACTAATTTTGAAATTTGGCCCCCTGATCAGAGTATGGACTATGCGTTTCGAAAGTAAACTCAGCTACTTCAAGAGATGTGCAAGGCATTTACTTTAAACAGATATGCCTAACTTTATCCGAGAGACATCAGATGTTTCAAGCATATCTTTCAGCCGGGCCAGGCTGCAGTCAGCTTCTGCAAGTCAAAGACAGTTGTACTTTTTATCCCAGCCTTTACAGTGATGCAATTAAACATGCAGTGAGAGAGTTTGGCTTTTCAGAACACAATACTAGTGTTTCCACAAACATACAGTACAAAGGTACATCATATAAA
>NW_019522542.1:395-908 GCF_002814215.2 Seriola lalandi dorsalis | reverse complement strand
AAAGGGGCTCTGTATTGTATTGCTGGAGATAATTTGGGGTCACATAGCATTGGTGGGTTCACTGAAAACTTTAGCCATTCTAAGTACTTTTGCAGATACTGTGAAGTCACACGAAATGAGTTTCAGAATGATGACCCAAATGTTTGTGGCCCACAGCGCACCCCTGAAAGATATGATTCTGCACTTCTACAAGCTGAAGACGGACAAGGCAGCAAAGGCATAAAGGTAAACTCTGTTTTCAATGCTCTTAAGTCTTTTCATGTCTTTCCATGATAACATACTATTTGAGAAATAGAAAAGTGACAATTTTTCCTATTTAGAAGTACAGAAAGTATAAATCCTTACTCAGTCATACGTAAAGTAGAAATTCATCTTATTTGTATATGTACATTGGTGACTAATTATAAATTTCTTGCATCTTGATATCATTCTTTCTTCTAGAAAGGCCTGACATGGAGCAAACATTTATACGCAGCGCCATAACTGAGGTCCTGCCTGACCTTTCAGACATGA
>NW_019522542.1:0-375 GCF_002814215.2 Seriola lalandi dorsalis | reverse complement strand
TGTGTGAACAAGAGCAGAAAGTTCCTACAGGCTCTAACAAAGTATCAAGTGATGAGGGGAGAGCTGAGTGGTTACTCTGAAGATCTCAAAGATATGGTGTTGCTCCTGCTGTCGTACTTTAATGAAAAGGAAAATGCCATATTCTGTTATGTGGAGGACACATGCCTGGCAGGGGAAGTACACATGGACCAAGTTCCCCTGACTCCCACCATTGTTGTGTGTGGTAAGAAAAAAAAAATATTGGTCTTTCATTCTCTTTCATTCTTTCTCTTTTCTATTTTGACACAGATTCATCTTGCACAATGTTTTTTGTCACTGACACTTAAGGTTAGTCAAAGTGGATTTGGAAGGCCCAATATGTCTGTCCCAGAAATC
>NW_019522541.1:1662-2350 GCF_002814215.2 Seriola lalandi dorsalis | reverse complement strand
TGTTCTTTCATTCATCTTGTCTCATGGATGAGTGCAACACACACACACACACACACACACACACACACACACACACACACACACACACACACACACACACACACACGCATGGAGGACGTACACGCTACATGCAGCTCTGGCTCATGGCACCTGAACACTGATTGTGACTGATGCACATGTGGAGATGAACACTGTCATAAAAACAGCTGATTTCAAAGAAGATGCCTCAGAAAACAGCTCAGACGTGTGACTGCACATGATCCAAAGCTTCATGCTGCAGCTCGCTCTCCCTCCAGTCACAGGCAGGTGAAGCAGAGGGAGAAGAACGGCGCCCGGAGGAGGCGCCCAGCGGCAGGACAGACAGACAGACAGACAGACAGACAGACAGTCACCTGAATCACCTGTTCTCCACTGTTCACCTGTCTCTCTTGGTTTACTCTCCTGTGACTCTCCTGCTGTCTCTGTGTCTTTCGTCTCTGTCTGAGACATCATGTTTTAATAATGAGCTGTGTTCAAAAGTTTTACTGTCATAATATTCTGGGGAAATATTTAAAAAGAGGCTGGAAACATTCCTGAAGAATCAGTAACTCTTCAGTTCACCTTCAACGTTTGCTGTCCTCAATACACATCAAACCAAATAACAAATAAAACATGAATGAAATATGAATATAATATGAAATGATGTTTC
>NW_019522541.1:0-377 GCF_002814215.2 Seriola lalandi dorsalis | reverse complement strand
ATGATTGAATATCATTTATCCTGACAGAAACATCTGTACCACGGACCACAGAGTATACACAGTCAACACAACATACACAGCTGTGTTTCATTAAACACACAATAACTAGCCTCAATTATTGATCTGATTTGATTTAACTGGAAACTGACACGACTCGATCAGCTGATGGTTTTACAGCAGAGAGGTCTCACTCTGCTGGATTTGTTGGAACTACAGAAAAGGTTATATTTCTATAATAAATGCTTTAATATCTGCTCAATTTGATTTAAATCCTTATTGTAACAATTCCACATCACATTCTGTCTCATTTGAAATTCCACACAGCGGAAGGTAAAGATGACCTCTGACCTCCGACCCTCACCTGAAAACGCGCTTGA
>NW_019522540.1:0-580 GCF_002814215.2 Seriola lalandi dorsalis | reverse complement strand
GATAAAAACACAGCAGGAAGAGGAATATTAGTGAGGGAGCAAAGGAGACAGAAAGAGAGACAGAGAGAGAAAAGGAAAGAATTTCATGCCTGTCCAAGGGAATTATTAAGTGGCTCGTCAACAACTGGCTCCCTACTGCCTTCAAAAGCTGCTCCATACTGCACCGAGATAAGCTCAGAAGAAGTGTGGGTGTGAGTGTGTGTGTGTGTGTGCGGTGAGGTCTTGTGTGTCAAGTGTTTGGATGTATGAATGAATGTGTCTTTGTGTGAGTTCATGTAGGTTCCTGCATGAGTCTATGTGTGTGTGAGAGAGAGAGAGATGTAGGAAGAAAGAGAGCAATAGAGAGAATAAATGTGTGCTGGTGTGATTGTGTGTGTGTGTGTGTGTGTGTGTGCACATATGTATCTTGTGTGCACTGACAAATACGTTTGTGTTTGCATGTTGCAGAGAGAAATTAAGTGTAGGAAACAGCCTCTGTCTTCAGTGAGGTTTATCCATGCATGTATGTGTGTGTGTGTGTGTGTGTGTGTGTTCTGTAAGGTGTGTGCGATTTAAAGTGAAGCAACTAGAGCGAGACCAC
>NW_019522539.1:3298-8528 GCF_002814215.2 Seriola lalandi dorsalis | reverse complement strand
TCTCCAGACTCTTGTCACATGTGCTCAGTGTAAACCTGCTCTCATCTGTGAAGAGAGCGGGGCGCCAATGGCCGAACTGCCAATTCTGGTGTTCTCTGACAAAGGCCAATCGAGCTGCAGGGTGCTGGGCTGTGAGCACAGGTCCCACTAGAGGACGTGGGGCCCTCATGCCACCCTCATGGAGTCTGTTTCTGACAGTTTGGTCAGAAACACAAACACCAGGAGCCTGCTGGAGGTCACGTTGTAGGGCTCTGGCAGTGCTCCTCCTGTTCCTCTTCACAAAGGAGCAGGTACCGGTCCTGCTGCTGGGTTGATGCCCTTCTCCGGCCCTGTCCAGCTCTCCTCGTGTAACAGCCGGTCCCCTGGTATCTCCTCCATGCTCTTGAGACTGTGCTGGGAGACACAGCAAACCTTCTTGCGACTGCACGTATGGATGTGCCATCCTGGAGGAGCTGGACTACCTGTGCAACCTGATTGGGCTGCAGGTACGGCCTCATGCTACCAGTAGTGACAAGGACACCAGCAAAACACAAAACTAGAGAAGAATCAGTCAGGAAGGATCAGGAGAGAGCAACAGTCTGTGGCCACCACATGTAGAACCATTCCCTTTTTGGGGGTCGTCTTGCTTTTGCTTCTCCATTGCACCTGTTGTCACTTTCATTTGCACCAAAGCAGCTGAAACTGATACACATTCACTTGTTCTTCCTAAATGGACAGATTGAAATCCTTAAAGTTTAATTGACTTGGTGTTGTAGTGTGATGATTAAGTGTTCCCTTTATTTTTTTGAGCAGTGTATATTACTGACAGAAATGTCTACTCAGTGAGAATAAGACTCAAACAGAGAGTGAAACTTTAATCAAACTCAAGGTCCACTTACTACCTTTCTGTAGATCATCAGGGGATGTAGATAGTGATAGTCAAGGTGACAGCGGATAACTCAGTTAGTAAACATTAGGGGGAGTTGAGATGATTTTGTCCTTTACACTAAGGTGAGACTTTCCTGTGACATACACACACACACACACGCAGACAGACAGACAGACAGACAGACAGATCTGGTCTTTATTTCAGAGCTTTGTCAGTCCAACAGGAGCCTTAAACAAACCTCTGGACGTGTCTGAAGCAACACTACACATGAACACACGACTGCAAGCTGGAGGCCACAGGGACAAACACAGAGCCAGATGGATTTCTCATATTTACACATATTGACCAGCCTGTCCCTCAGCTCAGCCTCCGCTGCTCAGCTGACGTGGAGTTGGAGGTTGAGCTTCTCCCTAAAATGCAGCTATATTTCCCAGGATGCCTCACGAGGACAGGCACAAAGCCTTGTTTCTTCTTTGTTGTCTGCTGAGTGAAGGCAAGTGTTCAGCAGTAAACAGCAGCTGGACACTGAAAGACAAAGAGAGAGCCAGAGGCCTTGAGAGGACAGAACAGGGTTTATGGAACACTGAGTCTGTGTAGACAGTCTTCTCATGCCAGTGTGTCTCTGATGTCCCATTTTCTCTTGGCTTGGAAAGCATGTTCCACTAGTCCTGTGGAATGTCAGTTAATTATAAGACAAGAGCTGGTGGCAGGAAGTGAGCTGGCTCTCCTGGTTCCCTCATCTTTGAGCTGTCTTAGTCCGGTGGAGATCCAGGAGACGGACAGAGCTGGGGAGAGGAGCAGTGAGGAACACAGTGAGGTGCAAGGGGGGCACCACTTGTCCAGACTCTCCCCTGACTGTGTGGACCCCACATTTCTTCTCATCTGAAGAACCTGAAGCTGGCCTGAACGTCACTGGCCGAGCCGCTGCTGACAGGCGCCATACCGCTGCAGGGCGCCCAGCATGTCCTCATAGGACACGTTTCTGTGGGACGGCAGGGAGCTGAGGACACAGAGCAGGACACACAGCTCAGACACGACTGACCAATCCTGAGAGAAACACACCTGCACTGACAGCTCAACAGCGACATCTGCTGTTCATGCTGGACTAAGTGAGTCTGAGCGAGTTGCTGATGTAAACAGAATCTCACATTTATCTGACGGAAACAGAGAGAGACTCTGACTCACATGAACTCAGTGAGTCTGATGTGCCAGGGGAGGAAGCCCAGCGTGCTGTTCACAGGACCAAACTTCAGCACCAGCTCAGGGTCGGGGATATTCTTTGACTCTGAAAGAAGCACAGACAGGCAGTGAGTCATCAGCACTCATTCATCCAAATCAACTCTGCAGCAGCTCAACAGTTTCACACCTCATAATGACATGGTGATGAGGGTCGGATGAGTGCAGATAAAGAAAATTACAGCAGGATTCAGGAAGTAGTACACAGGCCAGAGAGTCCACCAGTCAAGACCTGACTGTGTTCTGATGGACTGATACCTGGGCTGGTACCTGTGTTTAATCACCTGAAGAACTCACTGTGTTGAACAGACTGGCATCACTGTGTGAGGCAACAGGGCTTTACAGACTTTGTGAAACACAATGAAACAAATATACAGTCATGGCCAAAAGTATTGGTACCCCTGCACTTCTCTCAGATAATGCACCATTTCTGCCATAACATTTCTGACATGTTTATTTCTTTTGTTTGCATTTGAACAACACAAAGCCACATCTGATATCATTCCACACCTGAACTCCAAAAAATGGACTGGACAAAATTATTGGCACCTTTTCAAAATTGTAAGAAATAATAGGATTTCAAGCATGTGATGCTCCTTTAATTTGTATTTAAACTCACCTGTGGCAAGTAACAGGTGCTGGCAATATAGAAATCACACTGGCAACCAGTTTAAATGGAGGAAAGCTGACTCAACCTTTGTGTTGTGTGTCTGTGTGTACCACACTGAGCATGGAGAAAAGAAAGAAGAGCAAAGAATTGTCTGAGGATTTGAGAACCAAAATTTTGGACAATCTCAAGGCTACAAGTCCATCTCCAGAGAGCTTAATGTTCCTGTGTCCACTGTGTGCAACGTCATCAAGAACTTTACAGCCCATGGCACTGCAGCTAACCTCCCTGGACGTGGACGGAAGAGGAAAATTGATGAAAGATTGCAATGAAGGATTGTTCGAATGCTAAACCTCGATCATCTTCCAAACAAATTCAAGCTGTGTCAGCTCGCACTATCCGTCACAATCTGAATGAAATGGGACGCTATGGTAGGAGACCCAGGAGAACCCAACTACTGACAAAGAGACATAAAAAAGCCAGACTGGAGTTTGCCAAAACATACCCGAGGAAGCCAAAATCCTTTGTGGGAGAACGTCCTGTGTGATTGATTTCAGTTATTTTTTCCAAAGGGTGTGCTACCAAATATTAAGTTGAAGGTGCCAATAATTTTGTCCAGTCCATTTTTGGAGTTCTGTGTGGAATGATATCAGATTTTTGCTTTTTTTTCTCTGCTTTTGTGTGTTGTTCCAATGCAAACAAAAGAAATAAACATTTGAATACCAAAGCATTTTTAATTGCAACAATTTTCTGGGAAAAATGGTGTATTATCTGAAAGAAGTGCAGGGGCGCCAATATTTTTGGCCATATATATATTTTTCGATGATGATGATGATGACGATTTGCAACAATACCTGGACCTACTACATGTTTCTGTGTATGTGTCAGTATATTGCCCCGCTGTGGAATCAAACCACCGACCTTCAGATTAGTGGACGACCAGCTTTACCTCCTGAGCCACATCCACTACACACCACCTTATCTTTAATTAACATGATTTAACTAGTTATTATTGAAGAAACATACCACGTGTTGTTCTACCTACTGTATGACAGGTGATTGTCGGAATAATGTCTCACACTGTGTAGAGATAATTTAGGTTCACTGAGATAATAATGGATGACATCTGAACCTGGCTGACATCAGCTCTATGTATGTCTACTGAATGAACACCATCCCCTCTGTCCTCTGCTGTAAGCTGCACATAAAGACTGAAAATCATCAATTCAGCTGTGGACTGGCCATGTAGCGGTTTCCACTCATGCCATCAATGACCTCGAGTTTATTTCACTTCAAATCTTTATTGAAAACGGTTACTTCCAGGTAGTCCAGGTCAAGAGATTTAAAACGCTGACCAGCACATCTACTCCTATAGTATCTGGTATGAAAGGATGAAAGGTTGGTGTTTTATTTCTCTCCTCTGGTACAGGGAGGACCATAATGATATCATATAAAATACATTGGTGAGTGCATGAGCCTGCGTTCATTACCAAATGTAAAGCAGCGGATAGAGTTTTTTAATTAGTGAGCTCTGAGCCTTCAATCAGACAGCAGAGACAGAGCTTTTTCGATCAATGATCAATGTGCACATTAAACATCAACTCTTCAAGCCATAATCCCAGGTATGTATTCCCAGGACTGTGGGATCAGCTGTTTCTGAAGGTCATACATTCAGTTTTATTAGGACTTAGGACCAGTTTCACTTTAACCAGTGAGAGCTGCAGTTGTAAAAAAAAAAAAACATCCTGTAAGAATCGCATGGCTTGATTCAAAGAAGCTGCTACTGTAGAAAATACATGTTCCATCAGTATAAAAACAGATCTTAGCTGGATTTATACCCCAACCCAAGTCATTTATAAAAAGAAAAAATAGTTCACAGCTGTTTCACTAAGAGTCTAAACAGTGAAGAGCTGAATGCTTTACACAAACCAACAGAGAGCTGTACAGTGCTGTTTACGATCTAAACAACTGGTGATATCATTTGTAATCTGCAAGTCTTTAAGTCTAGTCTCCCGTTTCCTGCACCTAACTGCTGCACTGCTTTGATATGAAGAATGTGTTGAAAATATAAAACTGACACACACACACACACACACACTGCAGTGTACCTCTGAGTAGTATGTCCAGCATGGAGACACTGATGTCTTTGGAGCTCCTCTCTTTGTTCTCCACTGAGCGACAGAGCTGCTGTGCTGCCTGGACGATGCTCTGCTTCCCATCCTCAGGGGACAGCACCTTCACTGTGGGCCTGCAGGACACCACTGACAGACACACAGAACATGGTGACCTTCAACTCACCACGACTCAACAGCTGAGTGTGACGTACCTTCACATGGATCTGGAGAAACATGTTTACTGTGAGAATGACTGTCACTAACCCTGCAGCTCTACAGACAAACTGACATTGAAAGTGGATTGGAGTAATCTGGTAACATCTGGGTCAGGGCATTTATGTGTTATTTACACTTTCTTGTGTGATTTTGAATAAATATGACAAATGTGTCCTTAAAGCTCCATAT
>NW_019522539.1:2095-2856 GCF_002814215.2 Seriola lalandi dorsalis | reverse complement strand
TTTGAATAGGAATGAGGAAAACAGTCTTGTTTGATTTTCATAAGAAGCTGTATCAAACAGATGACGGGGTATAAGTGGCTCAATGTAACAGTTTCCTCAGTAATTTGGTCTTTGGTTTTGATGCTGTGATATCAGGTTGAAGAGATGACTTTACACCTTACACATGGTAAATCTCCAGGAGTGGATGGCCAACCAGGAAAATATATATATAAAACTTCAATGACCCCAGGTTTACTGAACTATATCATGAAGTAAAAATAATGAAAGATTTACAAACTCAAGTAGGGAGGCATTGATATCACCGATAGTAAAAAAAAAAAGATAGTCTGGTCCACTAGAGCTGTAAGATAATAACATCTAGAGTTAATAGAAAGAGTTAATAACATAACATAATGTACATGTTAACCAGGCTGGATGTATAATATCTGACAGGGTGGGATGAAGTGTCTTAAATCCTCCCCTGGACTTTTGAATTGGATCAGTATAGTTTTTAACATACCAAAGGTTACAGATACATGGAATTACTTTAGCTTTGTATTTATAAGTGCCCTAACATTAAAGTTATTGTGTAATGTACCTGGGTTTAATTAAATACAAGTAAATACAGTATGCTTGGGTGTTGTGTCAATGATCAGTTTGGTCCTCAGAGAATGAAAGTCCAAATGCACCATAATTCAAAAACTGGTTAGGTGTATTAATTACAAAAACATCACACAAGTTAATGTCATTATCAAGACCAGTGGAGGAAATATAGAATCGGT
>NW_019522539.1:0-1876 GCF_002814215.2 Seriola lalandi dorsalis | reverse complement strand
AGTTCGTCCTTCATGACAACTGTACTGATTAAGGAAGTAGCATAAGTGATTTTATATAACTCACCTGTTTACATTTTATTAAGTAAAGTTAAGTATAAGTGAGGGTGTGGCCTCTTTGAGTGACAGGTGGGTAAGCATATACTTGTACAAATGCCCTACCTCTTTGACCATTTTTGGATTAGCTGGGCGTTAGGGGCAGAGACAGACACTGTCAAGATGGCAACAGTGGGGCAGCTCACTGACTCCAAAACCTCTCTTCAGAGACATGTGGGTGATGTCACAGAGGCTATGTCCATCTTTATTTACAGTCTGATTTAAATGTGATTGTCAGTGGCTGTCAGTCTCTGATGACCTGTCCAGGGTTCAAGCTTTTTTTTTCTTTTTTTAGTTTCTACAATTTCTAGAAGGAAATGCGGTTTCTCATGGATCAGTACAGCAAGGTATCATGGGAAATACAGAACAATGAGTAGATGACTTTTTATGTTTGTTTTTCCTTTTTTACGCTGATAGTCATGCGAGTGGTCAGCATGCATCTCTCTGAAGTCAGTGATAAAGTCCTTTGTTGTCCCCATGTTCAGGGTTGCTGGTCTGCTGGTAGCACTGCCTCTTCTCTGTAAGCCATTTCTTCATTGGTCCACCACAGTGGTTTCACCAGAAAACCTGACAATGCAGTGCAGTTGTATGTCAGCAGCCCTTGGGAGCCGCTACTAAGGGTGATAATGGTGCTGGAGGTGTAGCTGCCAATCTGGACTGACTGTAATCTACCAGTGAGGAAGACCATGACCCAAATATCAGAGGGAGGTATTGAGGCTTCACAGTCAGGTGTTGTGGGGTAGTGTCGTTTCTGTGGACTAGCTGGCAGCGTCAGTTTCGGCCCTTTGTGACCTGAAAAACTAGTCCCTACTCCCAGAGGAATGTAGTACTCCGTCCTGGGATAGTTCAGTCAGCCCCTGGGTAAACTGAACGCTGAGCCTGTAGTCTTTGATCCAACATTCATGTTTTCCAGTCTATTCTTACATGCCCCTCTTGTTTCAGAATGTTGTTTGTTTGAGAAGAAAGATTCAAGGACATGAAGTCAAGCAGACAGTAACGTCATTATATCAGACAGTTTATTCAAGTTTGCCTTTCAGTCTGTAAAAGGTTTTATATGTCTGTTGTTTGAAAAGGACCCAGCTACTCAAACAGTAAATACTGTTTTGACCTAGATTACAGAAAAGCTCAACTTATGTTTCACACTGGGAAGTAAAAGTGTGTGAAAGAGACTGGATTCCAGAGGTGGACTGAGATTCAGCCACAACCACGATCACCATGTTCTGATGACGTCTGAGTGCTCAGAGAGCAAACCAACGTGAAGCTTCACATGCTGAGCCTTGATGGCAGAGAGAATTCTGATGCTAAAAACACAGCAACATGATGCAGGAACATGTCTCTCTCAAATGTCAGACATAAATCATACACGGCTGCACTTCTATCCAAAACACTTTACTATTCGCCTCTCATTCAACTGCTGCCATCTTAAAGCTGTCTCTTATACACATCTCATTTTAATTTTTATCGACAACTCTTAGTTTTGAACAATCTAACAACAACCACAGAGACGGACGATGAACCATTCCTGTCACCACCTACCTTGTTCAGAGATGGCTGCACCCTAGTGGTGAAAAAGCTAAATACTTTTCCAGCAAAACTAGTTGAATTTCAGGTTTGATTGCAGAACCCTATCTTTCCCAAGGTAAAATGCAAACAAACAACACTCAACCTGTTCAGTGCTTCATCTCCACTTTAACTTCTCAGTTTACTCAGAGAAAACAGAAAACACTGTATTAACCAGGTCACTGTAAATCTATTGACATGCAGCTGGTCAGTCATAAGATTG
>NW_019522538.1:8820-10288 GCF_002814215.2 Seriola lalandi dorsalis | reverse complement strand
ACCATGCACTGTCTTATAAAACAAATATTAGTCATAAAGTTGTATTTTTCAATAATATTGCAATAATGGCATAGGAGTTCATTTTTTATCCAGTAGTGGCTGTATTGTTGTTGTACAGGCCTGTGACCAGCAGGTGGCACAATAAGACAGATGTGATAATATCAAAGTGTGAGTGTTCATCACATCACATACGAAGATAAAGATACCAAAAAACAAAGTAACAGGGGCTCCAACTTTCAGGTCAAACCAAAGCCAAATAACAAATAACAAAATTATCACATTTACAAAATGAAATAGTACAATAACAAAAGGGCGAGAAGAAGCACAATGAAACTAGACAGAAAGCAGAGATTATTTCTGTTGAGCATGAATTAATTAACAATCTTCAGTCAACATTACCAACACACTGGGCTACAGGTTCCTTGTCATTGAAGCAGTTAATGCATTTAAAAGCTTCATTCTTTGGTTTGTAACAACGGAAAATGTTGTTGTGACCAACTTTAGATCTCCCCAGCTGTTTGAGGGCCTCTTCTATTTCAGTTTTGTTGATGGGAACACCTTTACTGGTCTTGTCAAAAACCTTGGAAAAAACAAAGGCAAACTGGTCCCAATTGGGGAAGACTTGATTAATCTTGGGTATGATGCTGTTCCTGTTTTTCAAGTTTGTACATTTTGCACCACATGGGGAATAGAAAGTGTAGAAGACTAGAAAATTACCATCTCTACTCTTTACTAAGGGTTTCATGTTTTGCAAAACAAGTGCCTCGGCGTGATCGGTATACCACTCTTTAAAGTCAGGTTTTGCAACAACTACCCTGTCGTCACTGGTGTCATTTGGGTACACTGAGTCCTCTGAGAGCTTCTTCTGAACAGCGGCAGCAGTGGCTCTCTTAAAGACCTGTTTTAGTTAGTTCTTGCGCCGGGTTTTCACTGGGATGTTTACAGCCACACTGACCTGGGTTTTTATATTATACCTATTTGTCAAAGGAAACATACAAACAAATGTTAGAGGCTGTCTGAGAATACGATAAACAAAAGAGGTTAGCTTATATAAAGAAGTGTATTTCCATTTTAAATGAAATGCGTTGTGTGATCTGATGTCTTAAATGGCATCAGTGTAGTTTACAGGAGATAAATATATATACACACTTATATAAATACAGGGACTGACAGTGGATGCAGTGAAAAATAACAGAATTTTTTAGACTAGAAACCAGTTAAAATCAAACTGACTCACCTGTCGATGATGAATTTTGTAATTTTTTCGAGTTGGTTCTTGTCCACAGCAGCAGAACTGTTTTCACCAGACAGGAGCAATGTCAGCGTCACAACCACCCAGCACAGGCCCGCCATCTGCACACACACTGAGTTATTTATTTCTTTATTTCTCTATTATTCATTCATTCTTTTCAAGGAATAGCATTCTGACTAAGTTCGTAAAAACAGGAATAATGAAAGTAGGACTGAG
>NW_019522538.1:901-7737 GCF_002814215.2 Seriola lalandi dorsalis | reverse complement strand
GTTTATTACAACTTCAGTGATGTCGTGCACTTTTGGAGCCAGACTCTAGTGGTCATTAGAGGAACTGCAGCTTGTGATACCTCGGTGTTGGCTTCATGGTTAAAACTGTCACTGTGTGTGTTATTTACCCTTAATTCATCTGCTTTCCTACTCACACTGAAATGTGTTTTCCTCGTCCTTGTGTACAAGGGGAACAACACCATCCTGTAGGACAGACCATTGACTCAGAGAATGATCATCTACCTCTGCAGCCTTTTATTCTGAAGGCTTGTTTCTTTAAGTGTTTTTTTTTTATAAACTTTGTGTTTATTTATTTTGACTCTTCACTCAGACTCACTACATTTACAATTGTTCTTCCTTTAACCCTGAACAAAGCCTTTGAGGAGCTCTGCTCAAAAACCAAGTGTGGCTGTTCTTCATGACTTTCAGACTGAGGAGGGAGATTTCAACATGAACTAAAAATAAGAATTAAGGGCTGAGTCACCTCCCTGAAATGTGTAAAGAATGGAGACTTTACAGTAGATTAAATACACAAACATATTTTCTGTAGCAGCTGTGGTTTCAGTAACTGATGACTTTGCACTCACACACAGTTATATGCTTCCGTCTTTACTAAAAGCATCATATCATCACGATCATGATCACGACCTGACATACAGTGGTTGTTGATATCTTTGAAGCTGTGTAAGATTAGGAAAAACCTTCAGTGTGACACCAGGTTTTTATCCTGAGCGTCACAAGTGTTTCAGTGTGTTAATGCAGACGTGATATTTGTTACCATGGCTCCACAATGATGAACACACAGACACATGAGAGTGGATGCTGAGCCAAGCTTTAATTTAGAAAGAACAGAGACTTTTCTTTACAGAAGGACAGTGTATAATATTTATTGTATAATTCACATCAAACCTCTTTATTTTAGTTAAAACAAACTTTGCAATGTATTTTATATTTATCACACATTAGAGGACTATTGACAAAGTTGTTCCCAACCAATTCATGCTATTCATTTATATTTTTTGTGTGAATATTATCTGAAAACAGTCTCATAGATGCAGGCGAAAATGTAAATAAAGCAACAAAAACTGAAATGTAGGCTAGACTGATTTCTGGAGCATAACTCAATCTAAGTACTTCAGCACACTGAGCGAGGATACAAGGATAAACTGTGCATTTCCAGGCCAGAGTCAGACTCAAGACAACTGGTCGTTTAAATCTATCATGCTGCTGGTCGCCTTTATTGTGAAGTTCTGTCGGTCATATGTGTTGCATTCATTTGACAGACTCTTAAATTTAAAGCAAATTGCATTTTTTCCCAAATGCATTGAAACCAGTAAATGTGTAAATGTTTCTCTCTAGAGTTGTGGCAGTTTATGTCATATAAGCTGCAAGAGTTTGAAAACCAATTATAGGGAAATGCACAAATTAAACTTCTGTCAATTTCCTCCTCCAGAACCCCCACCTCCTCTGCCCCCGCTAACTCTTCCGTGATTACCCTTATTCCCAACAGCTATCCACCCGTCTTCATCCTCCTCCCCTTTTTGTTTAGGCTTTTTATCTGAAACACAATAGTGTGTAACTAGACCATCAGTGGAGCAGCTGAGACATTGCATCTGACCTTCTATGTTGTCACAACGGAAAATGTTCTGAAGACCGATTTTGCCTGAGGAAGCAAGGTTACGAAGAGATTGTTCTCGGTCCGGCTTAGTTGGTTTTTTACCAGCTTTGGGGATGAAAAGCTTTTTAAACACCACAGCATAATTACCCCACTTTGTAATCTGTTGTATGGTATTGAGAATGCTCCAGTCACTTTTTTCACTTGTACATTTTTGATCACACGGAGCGGCATAAACATAGAATAGCATCAAATCCTTGAAGTTATTATTGTTTTGTATAGCGCTGAGTGCCTTCAGGGTGCGGTACTCTGCATGATCATCTATATTACCAACTTTATCCTTGCACTTTTCCTCAACATCAAGCCATGTCACAACCCCCGGAGGGCATTGAGCCAGAACATCTTGCCTTTGCACACGTCCATCTTTACACCGATTGAAAACGTCTGACAGAAGTGTGGCTCCTACCACCTTCGTGCCGGTGAACACCTCACATCTCAACATAGCATTCTTCACGTCTTCACCATTGTCAGGGACTGCTCCGACATCATAAGATTCCCCGCTCTTTGGGATGCTTACAGCCAGACTGAACATGGGTAATTTGCTGTCAGAGGAAACAGATGCACACAATGTTAACCATATGTCATTTAAAACAGTATATTAATGTACAATAGGAAGTTAGATAGAAGATAGAAGTATTGATTAAGTAAAACTGTCTATTTACATGTTACTCAGGACATCAGTCATTTTCTGTCTTTTTTTAAATCAAATGGTTTGGATATTGTGACTTAAATAGCAGAGTTTTTATAGTCTTTTGTTTTTCTTTTTCTGTCCTTTGTCTTTGCTGTAACCTCCTCCAACACTCCAACCTCCTGTACCATCAGAAATGCAGTAGTGAGCAACTCCATTACCATTGGAGCATACGCTGCATTGCATCTGATTAGCTTGTTTATCACAACGGAATACTTTTAAGTGTTTTGTAAAGTGCTATATAAGTAAAGTTTACATAAATCTTTGCTGACCTTTGATCATCGTTGGGGTTTGTATACCTGCCAAAGGAAACAGACACAGATGTTAGTGGGTATGTTTGATCAGACAGATGGAAGGAGGCACCGATCAAAGACTTTGATCATAGAAACTCTCTGAATAATAGAAAGAGACAATCAACATACAGAAAATATAAATTCATTCGATTAAACCAGTTCAGTTCTCTCAACAGAAAAACGAGATGAAAGATTTGCTCCTCTTCAGATTACTAATCATTTGTTTGAAATATTGATATAGAGATATAGAGTTAGAAAGTTTATTTTCTTTAAAAATCCATAAACAGCTGTTACAGAAACAAACATCATCATATCCTCAGGATCATGTCATGTTCAGGCCTTTAAGTTTTTCCTCTACATTACAGAGAAAGTTGACTCACTTTCTCCGAACTTGTTGTACAATTGTTAAAAGTTGGTTCTGACCCACGGCCAAACTGTTTCCAGTAGACAGGAACACGGCCAGCGTCACAGCCATCCATCTCAGGCCAGCCATCTGAGTGTTTTTAACAACAGCATCACCACAGAGCATTAAAACAGGGAGGGTGATAATAATAATAATGATAACAGGTTGTAACTGGTTGTAGTTGGAGTTTTTTCTGTGAAGTTCAGCAAGGTTAGTTAAAGTAAATGTAGAAAAAAATCTGTTGGAAATTTGGCAAAGAGTCGAACAAAAAGTGAACAAATCATGATCAAGGGAGTTCTCACCTTCACCGCTGCTGCCGGCAGGATCTGAGACCTAAAACGGAAAAGACATGAGCAACAATAAACGTCAAAAGTAAAAATGTATGTCATTGTAATGTAAAAGCATAAGGTCACAATCTTTCATCTGTTGAAGCAATAGCCAGGTGCTCATGGGAACAACGCAACAGGCTTTTCTTGCTGTAATCGTTCTTGCTTTTAATACTGGCCTTTCAAACATCCCTTCATAATGCACTAATAATAAGAGATGGGGGGACAAAATCTACAGTTCTCATTCTGTCACAAAATCTTGGACAAGGGTTGCAACTATTGAGTATTTTCATTATCGATAAAATTACTTTTTCAGATTATTATTTTGTCTATAATGTAAAAATGTCCATCACAGTTTCCTTCACAGCATCAAATGTTCAAAAACAACTCAAAGCAATCAAAATATTTTCATCCAAAAAACACACATTTTCTATTATTAGACTAATAAGAAGAAATGTCAAACCCAATGAGAAAACACACTGGGCTAGAGACATGGTTGTTGTTGCCTGAAGATGATGTTAATCGAGGGAAATTCAGTGTGTCATCCTCTAACTGCCAATTGTGGCTGCAAATTCACTTTGTTCTTTGCTCAGCAAAAGTTATATGGTCTAGCTTTAATAAACTTTTCTTGAACTGCAAGCCTTTGACATTCTTGCAAGATTTCGGTCTAATGAGATTTAGTACAGGACCTCTATGAATGTCTGTAATTAACAAAGCAAACAAGTCTTTTGTTATTTGTGAATTAATTCTTAATGTTTCTATTGTTTATAGTCTAATCTTTATTCAAAATGTGATAATCAGTCTTGAGAACTAAAAGAACAATTACATTTTCCTCCTCTTTGTCACTTTGATGCTGTAACAAATACATTTATCAAAAGCTACTAAATTTCCATTGCGCTGTTTTTTAGAAGGAAATCTGGTTGTATATCTCACCTGTGTAATGAAGGACAGGTGTGAGACTGATGATCTGAAGCTGTCGACTCCCTCGGGGTTCCTTTCAGTGCTGGGAAGAAATGTGTGAACACTGTGGAGGAAAGGGCTTTTTTATGAAGCAGAGTGAGACCGTGCTCAAAGCTTTACTGTGGCGTCATCACTTTATCTTTACATTCAAATTCTGTCCGTTGAATATAATTTAAGGTAAAATGTATTATCAGTGCAGGGAGACAGTGTCCTTTCAGCAGACCCTCCCTTTCTCCATGTCATATGTGACACTACAGTCGAGTCTCTACATCTAACAAATGAGTACAATGACTAGAAATGATGGTGAAAAAGAAAAGAAAAGGAATTAATATATTTTAGTGAAGTGAAGTTGTGAGACAAACAGACAGAATAGTAACTACAATGATGAATTATAAGGCACGTTGCTACACCGGTCAGGTTTAGGCACAAAGTGGACTTCGTTGAGGTCAGAGAAACCTTTGTGATTTTCTATCAGCGTTCTTTAACCAATCAGACGCTGCAGTCAACTGTTCGTATTGCTGCTGAGTAACTGAGTATTGCTCAGTTATATTAGTGGTTGTCAACAAGCGTCAAATCCTAGTCATAATCATTGAGGCACTGAATATTTGTTTAAATCGCCCTACAAATGTTTACTCATTGATGGACGTGAACTACTGCTGCTTAATCGAAATATAATCAAAAACACAATATGGCCAAGTGCAATATCCAAATCGCAGGAGCTGCAATTTTTTTGGGATAAAGGTAAAATGTGTCACAACATTGGTGTGAATTGTAGACCCAACAAATATCCCATCATTCTTAAATTTCCTTCAGTGAAAATGAAATGCAAAAACAACCATTCCCAACTGAAATCGCAATAACTGTGAACTGAGAGCGAGGTGAAGGAAATAATCATTGCCTACAATGATGTTTAAAGAAAACAGGAGTCACCAAAGGTTTTTCCTTTCCAATTTAATTTCAGTCACTGGTTTTCAGGCAATAATAAATGTGGTCGTATTAAAATTGGGAATCATCAAGCTGTCATACCACTTGATCAAAGTAAATGGGCTTTGCAGACCCAAAGTACAGGTCTAACAAATACAGGTAACTCTTAGCCACAGTAACTTGAGTGTCGGCTGGATGGTGTCCTGTCGTCTTGTGAAGACTTACTGTCATGTGTTGCAGAGCAGTGACATGGAAATACATTTTACAAGCTTCACCAGTAAAGTGCTGGTCTGCAGTTTGAATTAGGGAGATAAGCCAAACGGTGAGCGTAGCGCCATGCTATTATCTATTGAAAAAGACAATGGAGAAACGTTAATAAATTACAGAGACACTGAAGCAGGGCTTGTCCACGACCTGTTATTTAACAGGGGAATAAAGATAACATAAAATTTTATTTCATCTCATTAAAATATACAGAAGTCACTCACTGAAATTCAAACTAAACTCACCTTTACAATATAGACTGTAAACCCAGTTGTTTGAAAAGTGTTAGTCAGTCAGCTCTTGTGTTTTATACCAGAATAGAACATAAAACGAATATGGATATGTTTGGAGTTTCAGATGCCCGGATCTACTAACAGAGAGTTAGTGATCACTGAATCATTCACCCTATTAATGATCATTATCCTCATCTGTAACCACACACCACTTTTCAAAGCCCAAGTTACTATGTGTCTCACACACTGCAGCAAATTAAAATCATGAATTATAAACGTTGATTCTTTAAATTTCTATATTGCCAACAAAAAGGCCTGTCTGTTTCTGGGTGAGTATATAACTCTTTATTGCTCTTATGTCGTGCTCTTATGTGTGATCTCCCCACTGCTCTTCTCTCTCTACTACTCACTCTACGTCAATTTTTAACAGATGATAGTAGAAATATTTGACACACAGACAAACCAGAGTTGACGCTGAGCCAAGCTTTAATCAGAAAAAACAAAACATCTCAGAAGCGTAAAGTAACTGGGTAATAATGATAAAAACACAAATGCATTTGAGAATTTAAGAAAATTAAATGATCTTGAAAAACATTTTTAGTAGAAAAACTTCTACTTCCTCAGCAAATTAAAGGTAAGAAAACTGATTGATTTAGTAGCATAATCAATAGTGGTATTGAAATTTCAGGTTTACATGTTGATTACATCAATCATCATCTTTGGATGGATTACAGAATTTTAATTTGTCTCATGTTTTGAGTTATGACCAAATTCCTGCAAAACAAATGATTAGCCCATCAGTGTCAGCAGTTAGCTGCACAGCTAACATGCTAACCTATGATGGTGAAGAAAGTAAACATTATGGCATTTTCATTGTGAGCACGTTAGATGCTGAACCTACCCACCCTCTGCCACCCGTTCTACTGGATCATCCTGTACCACTCCCACCTCCTGTACCATCAGAAACGCAGTAGTGAGCAACTCCATTACCACTAGAGCATACGCTGCATTGCATCTGATTAGCTCGTTTATCACAACGGAATATGTTGTTTAGACCAATTTGACCTCGG
>NW_019522538.1:0-402 GCF_002814215.2 Seriola lalandi dorsalis | reverse complement strand
GTACATACAGAACACAACACAGTGTAGGTTGTGTGATATATGAACGTGTAAGGCAGTAACCTCAGTTGTAGAGAAAAGAAAAGTTGTCAGATGAATGCACATCGAAACCTAGATGATGATCATGGTATGATGACATGCATAAAAAATAAAACGACCACTGAGCTCTCAGTGCTTCAACAAAGTATTGGAGCCTAAATTGCAGTTACGTAAACTGACCACTAAGTGGCAGCGTTGCACCATTTACTCTGTGACTAATGCAGCATGCCTCTGTGTTTGTCTCTGCAAAGTTCTTAAGCTTCTTCCTTGTAAAATATCAGTTTTCTTAAACTGTAATTTGCTTAACCTTGTGTGGATTGGGGGAAATCAGTCTGAATTAGGAAATATTTCTGAGTTGTTGACAGC
>NW_019522537.1:10328-11749 GCF_002814215.2 Seriola lalandi dorsalis | reverse complement strand
GACACATATGTACAGGCAGACAGTCAGGCAGGGATGTCTAACCTTATCAGGGGCTGAAAAATGAAGCCAACACCGAGGTATCACAAGCTGCAGTTCCTCTAACGGCCACTAGAGTCTGGCTCCAACAGTGAGTCAGTCCCCATAGACTCCCATGTTAAAATGTCCAACTTTACAGCAGAAATAAACATGTTTACAGCCTGGTACAAAAACTGTTTTGGTCTCTAGAGCTAACTTCCTCCTTCATGACACCTTACATTTTATTAAGGACTAAGGTTATGGAGAATTGAGGGCGTGGCCTCTTGAGTGACAGGTGGGTGAGTGTATGCTTGCCACAAACCGGCATGAACTGAAGTCTCAGCTCCACACACGCCCCTCCTCTTTGACCATTTATGGATTAGCTGGGAGTTAGAGGTGGAGTCAGACTCTGAGCTTCACAACCGCTCTTCAGAAACCTGTGGGTGACGTCACAGAGGCTACGTCCCTCATGGTTTTTATGCTGTTCAGCGAAAACATGTTTCTGTGAAATTGTGGGTGTCGCAACACCCCTAACACCAACAAGTGTGAAGCGCCTGTGAACCTGCTTAGTCGGCATGACTTGACAAACAGTCGACAAAACCCTTAAGGTACAGACAACAGAGAGATTTTTTGTGAAACAGGATGCGGTGACCGTCACAAGAACAAACCCCACGTGTGCCCACATATTTTTTTAATTGCTTTTCACATGTTCATTACAGTAATTCATTAACATTCCCATATTTCACACTTTTCCAGCGTTTTATTTGAATTTTTGATATCCATAAGAGGATATATTTGTGGTTTTAAGGACCACAAACTAGGGATTAATGCAATATTCCGCATTTTTCCAATTACTCGAACTGTTTATTGTTTTTTTTAAACTAATAACCGATAAAATTAATAACTTTAAAAATGTGCTACTTTGGCTCTAATTCAGTCCGTCACCACTGTGTGGTCTGGAGCAGTGTCCGGCTCACAGCACGGTCTGATAGGTTACACGACATCACTGAAGTTGTAATAAACATCGCAATCCTCTACACTGAAGTTACAACAACACCACACTCATTTGTTGATCCAAGACACACCGAGCAAGAGAGAGCAGCAGAGAGAGGGCATCGCTAACTGCTAAGCTAAAGTAACTAGCACATCTGAAAAACATGTAAACAACTGAGGAATTAGCAAGGAAGTTGCTAAAAGGAGTAGATTGCAGGTAAACACTGAGAGGAACCAAATCCTGTAAGGTTTGGATGGTGGGTCCAGGTGGGCGGGGCTTGGTGACTGACGCTTTAATATTTTCACAGTACCTGCTTTATAATCAGACAACACATGGATATCTACATTTATACTTTTCATATTTTTATACCTTTAAGTCATTGTATGTTATTTTTGGTGGATATGTGAGATGT
>NW_019522537.1:2049-9599 GCF_002814215.2 Seriola lalandi dorsalis | reverse complement strand
CACACACACACACACACACACACACACACACACACACACACACACACACACACACACACACACACATCTAACAAAAACACACCAACACTGTCTTCAGCACTGTTGTTTCAAGTGTGGGTGACCCAAAGGTGTTTTAAGACACACCTTAAAACGCTGCTTCAGTTCATTTAGACTGCTGTGATACAAACACAGGTGAGGACCACACAGCTGCACTGAAAACACTTGTAAACAAACTGCTGTATTGTGTGTGATTTGAAAAGCTTAACAAGAAACTCTCCTTTGTAATTAAACACATTCATTCGGTCACTTGACTGCATTTATATGGCGCTTCTATCCAAAGATCTTTACAGCGTAGGACAGTTTGCTGCCATCAGCGTGTGTGGGTGTGACTTTAGTCATTCACACTGTTCAGTGTTCTCACGATCAAACAAAGAGATGAGAAAAAACAGGAAGACTTTGTTTTAGTTGCTAATCCACTAGTCATTCACTAAAGCAGAAGTCTTCATCTTATCTTCATCTCTTAATGACTAAACCCTTAGAGAGCTGCAGCACACATGCACAACTCAGCGTGGGACCACTGATACTGTTCTCATCTTGTACATACGATCCTCTCTAGAGTATATGAACATGTCACGACATCATGTCTTGTGCTGAACATTTAAACTCACGTCAATCACTTAATCATTCCTAAAATGTACAGAATGGTGATACAAGTCCATCATAGTTTCCTAGAGCTCAGTTTGACCTCCAACAGTCAAAAATATTCTGTTTACTATCAGAAACTGTGTGACAAAGAAATACAGCAAAACCCCAAATTGATGAAGCAGGAACAAGGGTATGTTTAGCAGTTTTGCTAGAAAAATCACATCATTTCAAGTTCTGATCTGTAACTTTTCCACATTAAAATGTTGAAAAATGACTAGACTTATGTTCTATATTTTGTTGAGTTGTGTTCTTACATTATCCCGAATGTTTCAATCCATTCTCAGAGAAATCTGTGGTTTTAATCATGGTAATGTTACATTTGGTCACCTGTCGATGACATCATATCCTCTATGCCAGACAGATAGGCAAGCAGAGCTAAGCAGCCAAACCCAACAACACAGTCAAAAATATAGACCGAACTGAAACATACCTTTTCATGACGGTAGCAGGAGTAAATCTGTCTTCATGTGCTGCTTGTCTTTCCTGTGCTGAAAGTCTCTCTCCTCCATCGTGTTACTTTCTCTCTTTCTGGGCATCTTCACCTTTCTCTTTCCTGGCTGAAGAAGTTTTAGGATTATTCTTCTGAACTGATAGTGAGCATATCAAAAGTGCAGTATAGAGGATAAATGAAAATCACTTCTATGGTAATCTTCAAAATATACAATTAAAGTGAGGCAGATAGGCAAAACAATCAGTCATTTTAAGAGCAAAGCATGAAAGTTTCATCTTATAATCTACATACCTCTACATTTTATTTCAGAGAGGCAACTTGTATCTGACCTCTAGTGGCCTGGAGAGGTTACCTCAGCATTGCTATTTTCCAGTTGTCGCCCCATCTCTCCATTATAATCATGTATATCATTGTCAACATGGTATAAAGGTGCTTATTTGCTGCTATGGTCATGTAAAATAATTTTGTTTAGAGCGCCAATTTTGCTGGGACAGGTAGTAAGGTAGCCATAGCTTGTTAACAACATTGACAACTTCTGCTTTGTGTTCTATGGAATTACATGACTAGCTAGCACATTAGCAAACATTCAAATCAGAAGCTAGCATGCTAGTTTGGTCCGGGCCACACTCATTAGCACCAGGAGGCTCTGCCCTGTCCTAGAGGTCACGTCTGAAATCCACGTTTCTAGAAACACTGTATAAGGTTTTATACTTTGGTCATAAAGTACACAATACCTTCCATATACAGGCTTATCTGCTGCATTATAACTGTCAATGACAAGGCAGAATCGTTTATTTACCTGTGTCAGTGTAGTTAGCCTTTCCTGGCTTGTTGTCTGGACTGTAGCTGAAGCACAGGGCAGAGGCGGGAACTTGGGTCTCGAGGAGTCGTAGCATTTATCTACTGACAAACAGCCTGAAATGCGGGTAAATCCACTGCTACGTTCATAGCTACAATGCTAACGGCTAACTAACTAGCTAACTCTGCTCAGGTCGCCAGTCTTACTGCTGCCTCTCTCTCTCTCTTTCTCGTCCGCTGCGCACACAACGTACGTACTCAGCTATTCCCGAGAGAAGCTGCTCTACTCCTGGCTACAAACTTACTGTAAATCTCACTCAGAGATGATAAATCAGTGTAATTTGCATGTTTATTTGCTGCCTATATAAACTATACTGCTTATCTACTGCTGCCTCTCAACGGTTATAAGCGGGTTTAGTTCCCACACACCGTCTGCGCATGCGTATAATGTGTGCAATCGTAACTGATCGCAGAACGGTAGAAGTTGAGACAACGGACAGCTTAACAAGCACATTTAAGACAAAGATCCTCTATACAGTAATAAAATTGAAAAATAAAAAAATAAATATTGGACCCAGTTTCCATAAGCCACGCGTCTTCAGAACATTCTGAAATCAAAGTGACATTTTTTCAGATGAACAGATTCGGAGAAAATGAACTTTATTCGAGATCTGCCTCAGCGCCATACTCTCGCGAGATCTGTCAACTGCCGACGACGTTTGCCAACCTATAACCAGATGATTAGATGGACCCACAGTTATTTTTGGATTGATTTACTTATATGTGAAACCATGGATTAAATTTTTAAAACTTAAATAAAATGTGTTTCATTGCTTAATAACCGCTAAAACAGAGTAAAAATGTTTAATTAAACTGACATGACTTTGTACCTGGCTGATCTGGCGGCAAAAAAAGGCGCAAATTTGCACTGTATTGTTGTATTATTTTTGCAGGGACAAGTAATCCATCAGTTCGAGTTTTGTGCAGCAACAGGCTGTAAGAAAAACGTATCTGTATTTTCTTTCCCAAAGGATGCAGAGAGGTAAGTCTAGACATGGATAGATTTTAATATTAGCTACTGTCGCTTGAGGGAGGGGTTGGGGGTCAATGCCCACAAGGATGTTTGAACGGCTGGAAGTCAAGCAAGCTTTCACATTCACACAGGTCTCAGATCCTTTGTGGGGCAGAAAGCTGTCCTGAGATCAGATGTAAGGAGAGATACCGGTTCTACTTCAGTAACACTGATGCGCAGCAAGGCGGGCAACTGGGGACCCAGGCTGTTGGGGGGGCTCCCTCCCCCTTAAACAACCAGTGGACTATTTGCAATGACATGTTAGTAGGAAGCCCCCCTAAAGGGGCCCCATGTCATTCCCATGGACGTTTTGCAATGACATCTCAGAAAGTGTTGCCAACTGTTTTCAGCCTGTTTAAAAGCCTGCACATACAAAAGATAATTGAATTAAATTAATGGATGTAACTATGCAGCCTTATAATGTGGGGAAATTTGAAATGTGACAATTTTGAAGTTATTTTATGGTAATTTAATTAGGTCTTTATTGTTCTTTATATCTGTAGTTTTTCTTTAGATTAAAAAAATTCTACTCACGTGAACATTTGAAATTATCATTACACAATTGTGATGAATGCTGATTGGAGAATTACCACAGACTGAGTGATGTGCTTATTTATTACACAAGCATCTGCCTTAATGGCTTCTCCTTCAATTTAAGTTTAAATTGATGTTTTTATTTTCTTTTATATCTGTCTTAATAAAAGAAAATAAACTGATAAATTATGGTGATTGTGGTGATGATGAATGATTTCTCTTTTTAACTTCTCAAATCATACTGAGATGAGACTTTACTCCTTTTTCTACTCTTCCTCTTCCTTCTTTTTCAAAAACGTGTTCAAATAAGGGTATAATGCAGCTGTGATAGGTTTGGCCATTGTCTCTGTGTCATCTACAAAAAATAAAGTCACTTCCTCCTAATACTGTTCACTGCTGCAGCAACTTCACCAAACACTGAGAAAAAACCAAGAGCACTCATCGGCTTCAGAGCATCAATCAGACATCGTCATCTACCAAAGCAGGTACATGAAATAAAGCCGCAAAGTTTCCCTCCACAGGCTGAAACAGACTAACGATTATTTTCATTATAGATTAATCTGAGATTTTGGGCTAGAAAACATCAGAAAACAGTAAAAAATAAATAAATAAATACAGTAACAAACAAGTCCAAGTTTACATCTGAAAATAGATTTTTTTTTCATTCCAACAGTAAAAAACTTAAAGATATTGTGTGTTTAATGAGAGAAATGTCTGATCATCACATCATATGTTTGGCATCTTTGCATCAAAATGAACTTCAGCTGTTAATCAGTTGTCAAAATCATTAATGATTATTTTAACTGACAATCAGCTGATCATGTCGCTGTAAATGGACATTGAGATTTCCTTTGTGTCAGTTATTGAGCAGGATTTAGACCAAACTTTCTTTTCAATATTAATGTGTATATATTTTTTGTAGGGTGTTAAACCCAGCACATCCTGCTGACAACAGTAATGAAGGTGAGTTATTTATTCAATGGCCTTTGTAGATTTATATTTTATCATATTTACAGTTTCGTCCTTGTTTTATTGGACTTTGGCCCATATACCTCATATACATCATATGCACCTATACTGTATATATGTTTATATTATCTCTCATACAGCTAATTTTTTTTAAATCATTTTTATTATTCTCCCATGTTATTGTCATTACAATATTACAGGTTTTGTTTTGCACCGTTGTTGTTGTTGTTGTCATTGTTTTTCTTAATATGTACAGCTTGTGGTTTATTTAATGTCCACTCTATGTGCCCCTTAAATTTCCCCCCTGGGGACAAATAAAGTTTCTTGAATTGTCATATACTTGATGAAGTTTGTATGATTGTCACTGTGTATCATCTGCTTTGTGACAACGCTGTGTGTTTAAACCGCTCTGTCACTGCAGCTGATCTGTGTGCAGACGACTGGCCTGTGCTGGGTGACTGTGGTGCTGACCTTCCTCCTGTCTGCTGGACACAGTGTTTCTGCCGTGGACCAGAACTGGCTCACAAGTATTGTAGATGGCATCAAGAATGAGTGAGTCCTCAAACACTTTGTTCTTCTGATGAGTCTGTTTTAATGACTCCAATGACCTTTAGTGTTCATTTTGTCAGCTATTTTCATGCCTCTGCGCTGGTGATAGCTAGAGCTGTAACTTCTTCAAATTTGGCACGAACATTCGATTGGACTCGAGGATGAACTTATTTGTTTTTGGTGGTCAAAGGTCAAAGGTCAATGGTGACCTCACATAACACGATTTTTTGCCATGTTATGATAGTGCGAGGGACAAATCTGCTTTTCAAATTCATCAAGCCACGATAGTAATCCTGAATACTGACACTTCAAACTATCAACTATATCACTCATGTAATGTTTTCCCATGGCAGGTATGCGCTAGGCGACTCCTTCAGTGTGGCTGTGAATGTCCCGGAGAACGAAGACCCGAACAACCTTCAGCAAGTCCTTCAGGACGACCCGGCAGACCAGGTGAAACAAGCTGTTTCACAGGGTCAGGTTTACCAGGGCACCAGGGTGGTGGCAGCAGCACAATCAGAGGCAGTGTCACGTGTTCTAGAAAACATACAACCGTTTATTAAAAGCAGCCAGGGTAATTTCCTCATCATCTACTCCGCACAATCCCCCTGTGGTCCAACGTGTACGAATGCAAACGAAGATGGTATTTCTAGCAAGATTAACAATGTCACTCAGAACTGGGGCGGTTACGCGTTTGCGTTTTCTAACGTAGCCGATGTTCCCAACGCCAACACGTCTCAACTGGCCCAATCCTTTCAGCAACTTGGTATTTCCAAACTCGGGCTTGACAACATATTCCGTTGTTATAATCCCGGAGATGGTGCTTTTCGGTGCACCACCTGCTCCTCAGGTGGAGATGTTACACCCTCCTGCGTTGCAAACACGGCTCTGTCAAATCAAGAACAAGGTGCAGGCGAGGAAACAAGTCCACTCGAACCAGTAGACACAGGTATAGGTGGCAGTCGTAGAGGAGGCTGCAAGCGCAGAGGCGGCGGTGGCAAGGTTGGAAGAAGATGTAGGCGTAGAGGAGGGTGCAGGCGTCGAGGGGGCGGCGGCAAGGTTGGAAAATGGAGCAAGCAAAGAAGAGGGCGCAAGGGTAAAGGAGGGGGTCAGCTTCGCGGAGGGCGCAGGGGCAGAGGTAGAAGAGGGGGCAAGCGCAGAGGCAACAAACGAAGAGGAGGCGGCAGATGTAGAAAATGGGGAAAGTTCAGAAGCAGGCGTAGAGGGTAGAGACCGCCATGACTCAGCTAAGACAACGATACCCTACGCTTCGTAAAAATCCACTTGCTTCTTTTCCTTTCCATAATCCTTCTCGAGCATTTGAATTTATTATTTGATGCCTACGTCTATATGACACCTCCGCTTTGGCCTCGACTGAAAGGCTCCGCCCCTTTTCAAAAGTCTCTGTCGCTGCCTTTCCATCGCAGTTTCGCACAAAATAGAAGAACTTTTTTTTAAAAGTCGACAACAACACAATTGCAAATGCTCTGTGTTTCCATTCAGTAATGTTATGCGAGTAAAGCTGGGTTTTCTCCTCTTGCAGTATTTTTCCAATTAAACATGGCGATGGATTTTCGGCATCTGTTAACTCGCCGTTGTAATATTTCATTTAGGAGATGACGGCGTCTGATGCACATAATGATGGAAAAGCAAACCCCTTATATCTGGCAGCAGCAACGTATCAGGGATTTTTAGGAGATAATAGTCTGCAATGTTTTTGGATGTCATGTTTCGTCATGTGACATAAATGTGGGAAAAAAATGTTTCCATTCCACTTTTGGGAAATAATGTTTTGTCAAATAGTCTGAAGAACCACCTCATGCGAGCGGATACTTTTTTTTTTGTGACATTTGGGGTTTTTCGGAAATCATTAGGCCTAATTTCTTGTTTTTGTTTTTGTGTAGTTTGCTAAAAAAATAAAATATTTTGACTTACATCTGTTCAAAGAGCAACAAAACAAGACTAGAAGTGACAGTTTTCGATACCTGTTGTTGCAGGTATCAAAATCAATTCAGTCATTTAAGTGAGTCCACATGAGCACAAACCCAGTGTCTTGTACTAAGCAGTCACTTGAACTATATGTACTTTGAAAACAAAAGTAGCTCATTAACACTCAACAACATGGATCAGGACCTTAGTGCCTTTCCATTAGTGAAATGGAGTAATAATACTGATTAACTGATGAGGATTTATTACGGTGAACAGCTAATTTTCTTTTTGTGTTTGTGCATTATTAAATTGAAATAAAGGGGGAAACTTGTGAAAACTGTCTTCAGTATTTTTAAGTACTTATATACTTGTACTCTATATTTCTGTAAAGCATTAACACATCACATGATGATGTGTTCTTTCTGATTAAAGCTCGGCTCAGCCTCCACTCCTGTCTGTCTGTGTGTGTTAATCAGCACGTCATGTAGAGTACACTGCTACAGGCAATATTAGTGAGGGAGTCTGATTAACAGTCCCATATTT
>NW_019522537.1:0-1583 GCF_002814215.2 Seriola lalandi dorsalis | reverse complement strand
ATATGAAATGAAGGAAATGCTCAACTTGTTGAACCGTTATTAACGAGCAATCTTAGTAAGAACAAAGTGGAAGATGAAAAAAATTTGTTTCTGACACGTAGAACTACATCTCCCACAATGCCGCGTTGTGCCGGACTTCACGTGACACGATCCCGATATCGGCTTCGTCATGTGACCGCAGCGACCAGAAGAAGAAAAAAACATGGCGGATGCAGAAGCAGCGAAGTCTCTGAGCGGTTTGTTGAACGGAATCGCTCAGAAAGTTTATTACAACAACAGCGAGATCACGGAGCAGCTGCTGAAGCGCGAGCTGTTCCCGGAGCTGCCGCAGGACGCGTTCACGGCCCTGCACGACAAGATGAGAGGCCTCATCAAGGTGAATGACCTGCTCAGTCTCAGCTCTCACTGTGTGTGTGTGTGAAAACAGCTGCTTAAAATAATACTACCTTTATTATAATTCATGCATTCGTAAAGCCCGGTGTTCGTTGACATTAAGGTGTGTAATGAATATAATGTTATAGTGTATATGTGTGTAGGTGAGTATGTACTAATGTAGGCCTGTGTAAATGTAATAAGGCTACTCTTATAAAGGATTCATAAATGGTTTATAATTACGTTATATAATTCAGTTATTAACACTTTATAAATCGTAAATAAACAATTATAAACAAGTTATAACAGTTTTCATGCATTGATGCAGGCTCACTATTTAGCAAGATCAAGTTGATGCTTACTACTCATTAATCTTACTAATAACTAATACTATTCATTAATACATGATGATGTGTTTTACACTTTTACCAGTTATAAATTTGATACCATTTTAATATCTGATCAACAGCTGTGATTATATCACGGACGGCTGATGAGTGGAAAAACAAACCGCCAAGGCCTCAGAGGATGAATCTGGTCATTTCATCTGCCATAATTTGATCTGCCCCATGAAACTGTTTGAACATTAAGATGCCGATGCTGGTTCATTGTTGGTAATCGAACAAACGTGATGAAGCAGCAGGTAAAAACACTGATGATGAAGAGAACAAAGATCTAGGACAGAAAAATAAATATGGGTCTAATCTTATCTGACGCGTTATAACAGCTTATAACTGATTTATAAAGTGTTAACAAGCTAATAAATACATAGTTATAAACCATTCATAAATCCTTTAGAAGGGGAGTCTTATTGTAAAGTTATTATTCTTTTTAACTTATTAGTTTTCTAGTACATTTTAGTTTGATACAATAACTGATGGCAGCATGACGGATTGATTGACTGATAACTTATTTCTGCGTATGACAATAAAGCCATTGGATTGAATTGTGTTACTTTGGCAACTGACAGTTTTACTTTGTAGTTTGGGTATTTAACAGAAGCTGCAGCTGAAAAAATAAGAAATATAATGTCACTAATATCAACCAGAAGTCGAGATTAATCAACAGTTTGTTAAAGAGCTTTGAAAGAAGAAACAGATTCTGCTTTGTAAAGGTTTTCAGGTTATTATCAGGTAACAACACATGTATGTAAATCCTGTCTGGACTGGTAATAAAGAGCGGTGCAACTGATTTGTTCTCGTTCATAAGTT
>NW_019522536.1:25537-26087 GCF_002814215.2 Seriola lalandi dorsalis | reverse complement strand
GATAGACAGGAGACCCAGGTTGGAGATAGACAGGAGACCCAGGTTGAGGATAGACAGGAGACCCAGGTTGAGGATAGACAGGAGACCCAGGTTGAGGATAGACAGGAGACCCAGGTTGAGGATAGACAGGAGACCCAGGTTGAGATAGACAGGAGACCCAGGTTGGAGATAGACAGGAGACCCAGGTTGGAGATAGACAGGAGACCCAGGTTGGAGATAGACAGGAGACCCAGGTTGGAGATAGACAGGAGGCTTCTGGACACCTGGCACTACTACTACACCCAGGATCCCTGGTTTGGGTAAATTCCACGCGGGTCTGACACCCTAAGAACCTAAGAAGGAACTATATATGATGATGCACAGGCTCTCTGTCTTCAGTCCAGATCTGGGTCTGATCTCGCTTTTGTTCTTGTGAAAGAATAAATTCTATTGCATTGGACTCTGATCGTCTCCATTTTTTGAATCTGTTTTGACTCCAGTAAAAGTGCAGTTGTGTAGAAAGTTAAGTGTTGGTGAAGAGGTGCAGACTTGCTCTCTGGTCCGGACGTGG
>NW_019522536.1:24857-25517 GCF_002814215.2 Seriola lalandi dorsalis | reverse complement strand
AGACAGGAGACCCAGGTTGGAGATAGACAGGAGACCCAGGTTGGAGATAGACAGGAGACCCAGGTTGGAGATAGACAGGAGACCCAGGTCGTGGATAGACAGGAGACCCAGGTCGAGGATAGACAGGAGACCCAGGTTGGAGATAGACAGGAGACCCAGGTTGGAGGATAGACAGGAGACCCAGGTTGGAGATAGACAGGAGACCCAGGTTCAGGATAGACAGGAGACCCAGGTTGAGGATAGACAGGAGACCCAGGTTGGAGATAGACAGGAGGCTTCTGGACACCTGGCACTACTACTACACCCAGGATCCCTGGTTTGGGGAAATTCCACAGAGCAGCACTACAAAGAATTTATTAATCATAAAAACAATCATTCAATAATCATTATTGTCAGATCTATAATCCACTTAGCACCTTATAACACATTAATGATTAATGAATATGAGATATAACCTTATTATCTATATCTTTACATACAGTCTCCTCTGTGGCTGTCCCTGCTTCATATCTCCATCATCTCTGCATGTTACTGACATCTGCTGGTGATTCACTGGTACTACTGACAACCAGTGGCTCACAATTAAAATCTCTCCTAAATTTGAACACAAATACTTTCGTTACAAGAACATAATGAAAACAAAGAGGGAACTCCTACAGT
>NW_019522536.1:12403-23882 GCF_002814215.2 Seriola lalandi dorsalis | reverse complement strand
ATATTATAATATATTGTAGTGTTTTATAGTTTTATATTGTGGTGTTTCATAATTCAATAGTGTAATATTTTATATTGTAGTGTTTTATTCTGTAATATTTAATATTATAGTGTTTTATATTGTAGTGTTTTATAGTTTTATAGTGTTGAGTTTCTTCACCACAGAAACAGTAAACCACCGTGTTCTCTGTGACTTTAAGCTCCTAAAGACAAAAACATTTCAGAAACGTTTCTGAGGTGAAACCGTCTGACTGTCCTCTCTGACCGGACCCGGTCTGACCGGACCGGACCCGGTCTGACCGGACCGGACCCGGTGTCTGCGTGCTCTCTGCCCAGACTCAAATTCTTACTGTTAACTTTAATTTTTGCGCATTTGCTTTCTTCCGTTCTCCATGTCATTTCCTGTGATAAAAAATGGTGGTCACAGCTCGGGGAGGCGACTGAGTCGTTGCAAAAATTAACGGCAAACTTTGCAGCCGCGGAGCCGGCGGCCGGGGGTCGGTGGTCGGCGGCCGGGGGCGGGGGAGAGAGCGGCGCTTCACCCGGGGGGAAAGGGTCCGTGTCCCCGCTGCGTCTGTGCACAAGGTGGGTCTGTGTCAGTAGCCACTGTGGCCAGTGAAAATGGCTTCCGAAAACTGCAGGCAGATTGCCAGTTGCCTGCAGATCGAAACCGAGCAGAGAAAGCGTGGCGCAGATCTGAACCAGCTGCTGCCGCTCCTCTAATCCGGTCATTTACCGGATTAACCGGCGACACGGACTCAAAGTTACAGGCAACTTTAGTTTCTCAGTGTTAGTGAAGTGTTTTCTGGTCCCACTGCCCCCCCCCTCCTCGTCCTCGCCTCCTCCTCCTCCTCCTCCTGGCTGAGGAGGAGGATGGTGCAGGCGGATTCACAGTCTCTGACTGGGACCTGAAAACATCCAGAATCAATGGGCTGGGCACACGCACACACACACACACACACGCACGCACACACACGCACACACACACACACACGCACACACACACACTGAGGTCAGGAGAGAGCATGTTGACATGAGGAGCAGCTGTGAGGTATAACTAGGCTACTAGTTAATAGTTAATGTGCGGTACAACTACTAGTTAACTTCCTCTGAAGGTGTGTGTTAAGGAGACCAGATTTCTGAAATGAGGACCGGAGACATTTCCAGTTCGATCATCAATACATGATTAAATTATCATTAATATAATGTTTTTACTTATATAATAAAAAGGGGGACAGTTGTGTATTTTGTAACTGTTGTTTTGTGATAAAGTATTGTGAAGACCGACTGATAAAATGACGACTCCCTACCTTTGAAGCAGCCATGAAGTTTGTTTGTTTGTTTTTGTTAGTTCACTGCCTGGTTATGAACTCCTAACTAATGAGTGAGCTAGCTAACCTTTTCTCTGCCCAAGGACAACAGAAAAAAGAAAAATGTGATTGGATAATTTTATTTTGATGAATTTAGCTTCAATTCTGAGGCTGCTATAGCTAGCAGCTAGCCCCCTCTGTTGGCCAAAACAAGCACAATGCTAAATGTCTGTTTTTAATTACAAATGTTTAAAATGTGGACATTTTCAGGGACAACTCCAATCGGGGACAGGCCGCAGGACATCTAGTCACCCTATCTTATAATGTTTCTAAAAAATACAAATTCCTGAAAATAAGGTTGTATTTACATTAAAGAGAAACTGACACTGGATCAGTGCGAACAAAACTCATATCAGACTTGAAGCAGCTCAATACTGAACATCAACAAATATGGAGGACCAGTGATGTCACAGTAAAAGAAATAAATAATTTCCTTCATTTCACATTTTAATAGACATTAAAGAAAGGAATTGTTAAAATGATTTTTTTCAAATAATAATAATAACTGAACCTCTGGTCAGTAGGAAATAATGATGCACATTTGTCATTATTTTCAGACATTTTTAAATGAAAGTAGTGATATTACAATTCAATCGATCAGTTTATGGACAGAAAATGAATTAACTACTTTATTCATTTATCCCAATTTAACAAACTAATAACCAACACTGTGATGAAGGTCAGTAGCTGCTGCTTGTCAGTGACATGTTGAGTTTTCTCCACAGAGGCTTGTGAAGTGGACGAATCGCTGGATTCCCGCCAACATGGTTCCACCATGAGCGAGCAGCCGTCGGACCTCTGGTGTAAGTTTGTTTAGTTTCCTCTCAGTGAACAATCAACGAACCAGACTGAAGAGTCAGAGTCATTTTACTGGTCGATGCTAATAACTCTGACTTTTCATTTAGCGCCACCATCAGGTCACAGTTTAACCTGCTCGACTCTTTGGTTCATGACCAGATACCCGCAGAACTGACTTTCCCATGAGCCTCGGCTGTACGCAACAACATGCTAACAGGCTAAAGTAAAGATGGTGAACATCAGTGGTTTAGTCTGGGTATTATAATCTTTGTTCAGGTTTGGAGCTCATTATGAATATACAAACTGTTTATAAGAGATACCAAACAACCTGTGGGGGGTGGGGCTGCTTTGGTTACCCTGGCAACACCAACACTGGACAGTCGATGTTCAGGGGAGTAAAAACTGAGTCCTGGTCCCTGTGGTGTTTTTCCTCTACCTGTAAATCAGCTAATGCATGATCCATCAAAAATTATTATTATTATCATTATTATTATTATTATTATTATTATTATTATTATTATTATTAATAATAAAGATCTGACGTTTGTCCTCCAGTCTGTGAGGAGTGTCAGGACTACTTCCAGGAGGAGTGTCCGTCCCACGGGCCCCCTCTGTTTGTCCCCGACACGCCCGCGGCCCCGGGGTCAGCCAACAGGGCGGCGCTCACAGTCCCGTCAGGCCTGGAGGTCTTCACTGTGGGGGACGAGGTGGATGTTCGCTGCGTGGATGCAACCATCCCGAGGGGGGCAGTGTTCGGTCCGTACGAGGGAGAGCTGGTGTCCAAAGACAAATCCTCCGGCTTCTTCTCCTGGATAGTGAGTCGAACCAGTCAGAGACCGGTTCAGAACCAGTCTTGACCAGCTCCAGGACCGGTTCACAACCACACTTATACAAGTCTGTTTCTTCTGTTGTGATTGTTCCAGATTGTAGATTTGAACAACGCGTATCAGTCCATCGATGGCAGTGATGAGACCAAAGCAAACTGGATGAGGTTTGTTCTTGTCTTTGTCTCCACCCACCATCAAATACACTGAACCATCACACTGATACAAGAAACAAGCCCCTGTAGTTTCACCTATGTTGATAATGCACTGATTTGGTGGATTAGTATAAAAAAATAATTCACACTAGATGTTGTTAAAATCTTATCAGGACAAAGTGCAAGTCACAGTTTAAGCACTGTTCTACATATACTATTATTATTTTTTTATTTAATCTTTATTTAATTAGGCAGTGTCATTGATATTAAAATCTGTTTCCAAGAGAGACCTGAGAAAAAGAAGCAGACACAAGAGACAATCAACAACAAAGACAACACAACTACACAACACAGGAAACTAACAAACTAAGAATTAATAAAAACATTAGCAATGGTCATAAAATTCATCAAATAAATAAATAAAATAATAAAAGTTTAAAATCTCCACTGGAATTGTAAGGGTCTAGTCTGAGGGCAGTTTGCAGTTCAGTACCTGAAACCAGTTCCGCCAACATTAGTGCGAACCTGAGGGATGTCGAGGGTTAAGTAGTTACTGGATCATGGATTTTAATGAGAGAGGAGATGTGAGGTCGCTTGAAGCGTTAACAGTTGATCTCTATAAATGAATAACATGAAGTGTCTGTTTCTCCTTGACTGTGGTGAGGTCCAACCCACAGAGAACAATGATGAGTAGAGTATCTGTTGTTTGTGATAAAGCATAAAGAACTATAGTACACAGGGTTTAATCGATCACTGCACACGTCTTTAATCACAGGTTAGTATCACAACAACATCAAGTTAGACAGATCTTTGGACATTTGCTGGTCTGATGTGCCGAATGGTTAATGTTCATGACAGATATTTTCTCAGTCGCGAGGAAAAATATTTACCTGTGAAGTTTTACAGAGTTTGGTCTCAAGTTTCACTGAATATAAAGAAATATGGACCCCTGACTGTTGTTTCAAGCCTGTTCTCTAACGTATTAATCCTTCCTCTAAGTTCCTGTGGATGTTTCTGACCCGCAGGTTCGTCCGGACCTCGTCGGAGGACAGTGACAGGAACCTGACGGCGTTTCAACGCGGTAAGAACATCTACTTCAGAGTTTGTCGGAGGCTGGAGGCAGGAGAGAAGCTGAGGGTTTGGTACAGCGACGACTACATCCAACGACTCCACTGTGTTTCCCAGGAGAGCATCGACCGCAACCTGGACACAGGTGAGGTGACAGGTAATCTGCACTTAGATGTAACTATGGCTGCTTTGGCAGGAAGTGGTTTTTGAATGGAAACTTTTGCCATAAATTTCAGTTTGGAGAAGTTCACGACGTGTTTGTAAGAACAAAGGACAAAAGCCAAAATACCTGTAGATACCTGGTTTTTGACCTATTTGACCTTTGTCACAGCTCATGTATCCTGCTGAAGGTATTCAAGCTAATATGATTTACCTCAGCTGTGTTTGTCATTGTGGTGTAGTTAGGAAGATGAAAGATAAAACCCATTTTTCTTGGGCTGTTGGTGTTATTTTTCCTGCCACTTGCTACTTTGATATTCAGAGGATGTTTCCTATGAAATCAGTGTTATACAGTAAAAAATATAAATTCAAGTGAAGCTCAACTGCAGCTGTATGTTGGGACTGTGAGGCCTGATCTCAGTTCTCCAGCAGGTGGTGCTGTTGTCTCACTCAGATCTGTGTCGTCAGCTCTGGACATTCAAATCAAACTTGACTGGGTGGAATCTGATTCTGGTTTTGATGCCACTCAAAGTTAGAAAGTATTAAACCACAAATTTGGTCCAAAAATGTGTGAAATGATGAAAAAGCAACACTGGGAGTTTTCCCGATGCTCCCGACGGCCTGTCCAGACCAGGTGACCACTGCAGACATGCGCTTAGTGTGGTGTCCATTTGTCTTCTTCAAGTTGTACCTTTATATAACTAAGAAAACTGTTATGTTCCAGACACAGGGAAGCCAGCAGTCCTGCCCAACACTCAGAAGGACTTTAAGTCTCCCTGCCTGCAGTCGGCTCTGCAGGGCAAACTCTGCCCCAGTAAACAACCCAATGAAGAGTCTGATGGTCAGCCTCCTGCCAAGAGGAAGAAGATCGACCTCATCTTCAGAGACGTCCTAGAGGCTTCTCTAGAGGACTCCAGCAAGTCCAGGTTCCAGTCTTCCCTCCCCAGTGAGTGCAAAGTACCAGTGCTCGGGTCGGGGTTGAACTCATCTGAGTGCAGCTTCAACGTTCCTAACCTGAAGGTGGAAGAGAAAGAGGAGGAGAAACAGGAACCCTCCACCTCCTTCTGCCCCAACTGTGTCAAACTAAAGAGGAGGATCCTGGAGCTGGAGGAAGAGCTGTCCCGTCTCAGAAGAGAACAGGGGAACGTGGTCGGTCTATCGATGTCTGAGCAAACCCTGTCCCAACACGATCAGGTCCCACCGCACCCTGAGCAAGGACCCATCGAAGATTTTCAAGGTAGATTTTGAAAAATAATGTTTGCACCCAATGTTCAAGTTCATCAGACCAACAGCTGTAGCTCTTTGTCTTTGTTAGGGTCTTAACTTAATTTTTTTAATCAACATTGTGTTCTCTTTAGTAATAGAACCGTTTTTGTTTTTTTGTACCAAAGTTGTTGGCAATCCATCGAATAGTTGATGAGATATTTCTCTTAAAGCCAAAAATATCAACCTCATGGTGACACAAGAGTAAAAGTCAGGGGATCACCAGAGGCAGTTTGATTCATCCTCTGGGGACCATCAATGTCTATACAAAAGTTTATGGCAATTAATCCAACATTCATTGAGATATTTCAGTCTGAGTCAAAGTGGTTGCTATCCACAGAGTAAGGACCAAAGATTGTAATCATTGCATGATGTGAATATATGCAATCACTTGGTTTTTAGATTTTTAATTTGAAATTAGATTTAAGATAAACAAAGATGACTGTGAGCTAGTGGCAGAAGGTGATTGCATTTGTCTTTGCAGGGATGGAGCCTTTGACGCCCACTCAGGTGGTCCTGGATGAAGACGACCAGGACGTGGACTCGGCTGACGAGTCGATTGCTGCAGATCTTGTGATTTCTCCGGAGGACTCCTCAAAGCTCTCCTCTGGAGGAGGCAGACGGATTCGTCGCTTCAAGCAGGAGTGGCTGAAAAAGTTCTGGTTCCTTCGCTACTCGCCGACCCTGAACGAGATGTGGTGCCACGTCTGCCGCCAGTACACAGTCCAGTCGTCCCGAACCTCTGCCTTCATCATCGGCTCCAAGCAGTTCAAAATCCACACCATCAAGCTCCACAGCCAGAGCAACCTCCACAAGAAGTGTTTGCAGCTGTATAAGTTGCGCATGCATCCAGAGAAGACCGAGGAGATGTGCAAGAACATGATGCTGCTGTTCAATGCAGCGTACCACCTGGCGCTGGAGGGACGGCCCTTCTCTGACCTCCGTCCACTGGCAGAGCTGCTGAAGAAATGTGAGCTCAAAGTGGTGGATCAGTACATGAATGAAGGAGACTGTCAGATCCTCATCCACCACATCTCCCGGGCTTTGAAAGAAGACCTGGCCGAGAAGATGCGCCTGTCTCCGTTTCTAAGCATCATCATGGACGCCCAAAATGACGACCTGTTCTCAGACATGGTGGCAGTCTATGTCCAGTTCATTACCAATGAGGGTTCACCTAACACAGAGTTCCTCTCCCTGCAGAGACTGAGCATGGTCAGTGTGGATGGATATCTCCAGGCTATGGACCGAGCCTTTGGCGTCCTGGGCCTCAGGTTTCAGGACTTGCTGGTGGTTGGTCTTGGGGTGGACGGTACTAACATCTCTTCAGGAATGAGAGCTAACATGTACATAGCTGTGCAAAAAACATTTCCGTGGATCCTCTGCCTTCCCATCATGATCCATCGGCCTCATCTGGAGGTGCTGGACGCCATCAGTGGGAAGGAGCTCTCCTGCCTGGAGGACCTGGAGAACAACCTCAAACAGCTCCTCAGTTTCTACCGCTACTCCCCTCGCATGATGGCCGAGCTCCGATCAACTGCCCCGACTCTGTCAGAGGAGACGGAGTTCCTCGGAGACATCAGAGCCATTCGATGGATCATAGGAGAACCAAACGTCCTTAATGCCCTCATCAAAGATTACTTGGAGGTGGTTGCCCATCTGAAGGAGATCAGCAGCCAGACACAGAGAGCTGACGCTGCTGCCATCGCTCTCACGCTCCTCCAGTTCCTCATGGACTATCAGTCAGTAAAGCTTATCTACTTCCTCCTGGATATTATAGCTGTCCTCTCACGATTAGCCTTCACCTTCCAGGGGGAGTACCTGCTGGTGTCACAGGTGGAAGCCAAGATTGAGGAGGCCATTCAGGAGATAGGCCAGTTGGTGAACTGCCCTGGAGAATATCTGCAGGAGTTTGAGGAAAATTTCCGCGAAAGTTTCAACGGCGTTGCTCTGAAGAATCTGCGGGTTGCCGAGTCCAAGTTTCAGTCCATCCGAGAAAAGATCTGCAACAGGAGCCAAGGCATCCTGTCCCAGAGGCTGGACCTGCAAAGTCGCTCGTTTGCCAAAGCCTGCAAGGTCCTGGACCTGTCCACCTGGCCTCACAACCGGGAGGACCTTCAAGCCTATGGGGAGGAGGAAATCCAGCTGATATTCAACCATCTGGAGTCCGTTCCTTCTGCGGGTCAGGAGAGCTCTCATGCCAGGACGGAGGCCAGAGGCTGCCTGGTGGTGGAATGGAAAGACCTAAAAGCTGACTACTACAGCATGAACGGTTTCAAAGAGGTCATCAGTCACATCTGCAGGTACAAGCAGCGTTTTCCTCTGCTGAACCGCATCGTGCAGGTCGTCAGGGTCCTGCCCAGCTCCACAGCCTGCTGCGATAAAGGCAGAGGGTCTCTACAGAAGATGTGCAAGAACAATCGTTCCCGGCTGACCCTGGAGCAGATGAACGACCTGCTGACCGTGGCCGTGAACGGACCGCCCATCACTAACTTCGATGGGAAGCGAGCTTTGGACAGCTGGTTTGAGGAGAAGTCCGGCAGCAGTTACTCTCTGTCCACTGAGGTGTTGAACAGGATGTCAGCTGCTGACCAGAAGTCGGTTTTGCACAGCGTCGATGTCAACACAGAGTTTTACCCCGACATGTAACAGCCATACCCAGTGGTGTAGCACTGTAGTACCACAGCGCACTACGTTAATACTAATGACGTGAGGCAGCATCGCTCCTCAGCACCAATAAGTCTCAGCCAGGGGTACCTGAACCTGGAGGAGTGGGTATTATGATTGAATAATACAGAGTATATGCCACTGGTCAAAAGTTTTTAGAACAACTACATTTTTCCAGCTGTTATTTAAATTTACATAATTCAATGTCTCTGTGTTTCTGAAATCAAAGCAGAAAACAAATAACCAACTGGAGATTTTAAATTTTCCTTGATGGAATCAGTTCAGTTTTATTTTATTCGTATAGGTGCCAAATCACAACATACATTAATATACATTATTATAGAGCTGAACACACTAACAAAGCTTTGTTCAGAGTTCCTCCCAACACTGTTACACAAGTTTGCTCCTACCTTCTGTCCACTTCATCCCTTTTCTTTTTTACCCTGGGCAGTTTACTGCTCATCTGTCGATTTTCACTGAAGTTTCAATAATTTAAATAAAACCTGGAAAAATGTAAATGTTGTAAAAGTTTTAACTGGTAGTGTTTATCATCACATCTGTGTTTAGGAGGGAAATTACAAATGTGTGTGATTCTGATCTGTAGCCTAGTGATTCACCTGTTGTAGTCACCTGAGCTTACCGTGATGGGCTGACTGTGCTCCCAGTTTTTAATGGCTGAAACCATTCCTAGTGTCTTTGTCTATAAACCCGTTTCTCTGACTCGTACAAACTTGAACAAAAGTACGAACAAAGTTTGGGAACCACTGCTCTACACCACTGAGCAAGGCTTGGGGAAAAATCCCCGTTCAGATGGATGGATGAATTGCAGAACAGGTCCAGTAGACACAGCTCCAGGGGCCCAAAGGCTCAGGAGGCCCCTGGGCTTCACCTGCAAAAAAGAAAACTTACACAAAACAACTTAAGAGACACAAAAGACACAGAAAACAACCACAAAGAGACGCAAAGTGACCACAAACGACGCAGCGTTGTTGTTTGTGCTCGTGTTTCTTTCACCTGTCTTTGTCCCACCATCTCATAATCCGTCCACGTTCAGCTGGACATGAGGCTGAACTGGGACTGACTGGTGAGAGCTGTCAAACCGAGGGCTGCAGAGTGGCCCCTACATTTGTTGTATATTATAATCAAGCGCTTGTTGCCAGAATCACAGTCAATTCTACATCAGGAACAATCAGTTAGTGTCAAACTAAATGTCTGTGCTATTGAGCCGCTCTCTGCTTTAGCTTATTTGCCAGTGGGATATTCAGTCATGTAGTGCCTGACAGCAGAAATGAAAAGCTTGAGTGTAAGGATGTATAAAGGCTTTATATTTCTGTTAGAAATGCAAACAGCCCTGCTTCACACTGTATATATTGTACACACTGTATATATTGTGAATGCTTTTCAGCCTGTTTTTAAGGAGAGTATTTTTCTCTTGAATTTGATGATTGTGCCATAACGATCGAATGCAAGAACCGAGTAGAAAAAGGTGCTATCCTGCTATGCCATAACGTCATCTGCCATATTTGTTTAGATGTTTACTGCAGCAGATGATATATTTGAAATCTGTTTTTTTAACCGATGCAGCTGCTTTGTGTTTGGATGTTTTCTCTTGCACTGTAACTTCAGTCTTAACCAAAGCTCTGGCTTGAAATATTTCAGATAAGTTTTAAAAAGTGCATGATGATGTTCAGCTGTTGCTTTTAGCACTTAAGTAGTATTTTAGAATTATTATTAAGATGTCTGTATTCAAGGCTGAACTAAATGTAAGATACTGGGAGACCGGCAGAGGTTTCACTTTGTTTTCTGTTTTTTTTCTTGGTAAAATTTGTTTTGTTTCCTGAATTTAAAGGAAGAGTTTGACATTTTTCGGAAAAGTATTTGTGGGGTTTCTTGCTGTGATTTAGTCGATATCAGTCTCATGTCTGTGTATTGATTTCACATCTAATGAATTTAATTTCACCTGACATTTCTAGGCCACCGTCACAGGCAGTTACGTGCATCCAAATCCAGCGTTACGGCTTCTACAACCCATTCAGCTGATTTCAAAGAGACTAAATCTAGTTTCTATCTGGTTTCACTTGTTAACAAGCGGCTCCAAACACATAACACAGCATGAACAGCTCATTGAGGCTGTTAAAATGGGGTCAGTGCTGCTTCCACACAGTGTCAGGAACAGGAAGAAATGCTGTTATTCTGACTGGGAGTGTGGACACTTTATTCCAGGTGCTAGCGTTGATGCTAATCTGAGTCCCAGCAGATAAACAGGATAAATGAGCTTCTTCTTCTTCTTCTTCTGTGAGTTTGTAGCAGTTTGTCACCAAGTGAAACCAGATCCAAACAAACAGTGAACAGCTGAGTTGATCATGTCAGAGTTAATGTTGGGTTTTATTTTGGCGCCTCAGCAGCAGCTGTGCTAACAGTCTGTTGAGTCACCATCTCTGACTCTGAGTCACAGGTTTGAGGCCGACGTTAACGCTTCTAACCACCTGGTTGTTTGTAATTATGTCTTAGAAATGGTTGTTTTCTTCCTGCTCTTCCTTCCACTCTGCCGACTTGAGTGCAGAGCAAGAGCAGAGAGAAGCAGGATTAGCTTAGCTTAGCATAAAGACTAAGGAAACAGCTAGCATGGCTCTTTCCAAAGTTAAAAACTCCACCTTCCAGAAACAAAAGAAGTCGTTCTCGTTCTCGTTCTCGTTCTCGTTCTCGTTTGGTTCGACCACAAATAGAAACATCAAAGCAGCAGTTGGAGGTTTTACAGGCAGGTACATGCTGGAGGCCACCCTGCTTCTGGTCTTCATGCTAAGCTAAGCTAAGCTAAGCTAATCGCCTCCACTTCCGGGAAAGTATGAGAATAAGTTTATTTTACAAAATATTCCCCAAAATGTCAAACTACTTCCTGATGTTAGCTGTATGTTAGCTCAGAGCTATTTAATCCTCTTCCTTTCATATCACTGAAAGATAAAACCTGTCTGCCTTTGTTTTATGAACATATTGTGCATGTGTGAATCGTATGCATGCAGTTATTAATGTTGACACCTGACCTGAGCTGGGTGAGTCAGTGTTTTAGCACCGCGCTACACACTTCAATTTTTACTGCTGCAGTTTCAATCCAAAAACATTTGACTTATGAATGCCAATATTTTGTGCTATGCCTTATACTGTGTGTGTGTGTGTGTGTG
>NW_019522536.1:10931-12171 GCF_002814215.2 Seriola lalandi dorsalis | reverse complement strand
TGATTGGACACTGTTGCTGTTGTCAGGTTTTTGGGAAGTAAGTACATTACTACTACGTACTGTACTGTCATTTGTTATTCCATTGTCTTCATCTGCTCCACATTTCAGAGGGAAATATTTATACTTTTCACTGCACTACATTTATTTTACAGCTTTACTTTGCAGATTCAGATTAAAAATTCAAAATATAATCAACAAGTTACAGAAGCAGAGAAAGGCCGTAATCGCCAGTATTTTTTTGTCCCGTTATCTCAGCAAAGCTCGTTACCCCGACATAACGAGATATCATTAGGAGAAAACCATTTTGACTGAGCCTCAAACACTAAGTCGCAGTAACTCTCCTCCTTAACAACAGTCCTTAGTAACTCATTAGCTGACGAAGGCTGAACTGAAAATGATCTTGTATGAAAACACAGTGTGATTTCTGCCCTTGACTGAAATATTCTCTGATGCATTGATCAATGTGTCGTCCCGACATTTTCACTTTACAGCTCTAGAAGTTTCCATCTGCATCTGATCTGTGATTAACAAAGTCATTAGAATGACAAAACAAGCTTTGTTGTCTCGAGATAGATAATTATCTCAATATCTCGAGACAACTGGATAAAAGATTATTTCAGTATGGCCTCTCTCAGCTTCCATAACAAATAAATTATATTACGTATTTACGGACGTACTTGTAACAGTATTTCTCACTACATGAGTGAACAGTTCTCCGTCCGCAGTCCAAATGGCTTCATCTCACTGGGGAGAGTATCATCGTTCAGTTTCCTCGACAGTATGAAAACCCTTCCACAGTGGAGACTGACTGTTTTCACCTGACTCATATTGTTCTGCTGGATTTGTTTTTTCTTCAAATGATTTATTATTATTCAAAACATTTTCCATTTCATCTTATTAAAACTATTAAACGTTGAAAATGAAGAAACAGTCATAACTTCTGAATATGATACATAGTCAAATATGGACAATACATACAAATAAAATAAATAAGATCAAAGGAAATAAATGCAACAATAAATAAGGATGATGAAACAAAAATAGTTTAAAAAAACCTTTTTCAAAAGGACAAAAGCAAACTATATACACAGGGCTACCGTGAAAGAAAACAAAGTATATACAAATATTCAAGGCTTTACGAGTTTCTACTGTTTTTATCACTTTACTGTTCTTTAGTCCAAGTAATGAATCAATATAGTGCCCAGTTATTATTTTGAATTGTTGTATATGTGATTTCTTT
>NW_019522536.1:7501-8547 GCF_002814215.2 Seriola lalandi dorsalis | reverse complement strand
AAACACTGACAGACAGTGGAGCTAAGGTGGGTAAGAAGTAAGCTTGGCTACATATCAAGTGCATATAACAGGTCATTTATAACATGTCACTTATTGCATATAATGTGGAGCTTGACAACAGTGTAGTGTAGAAAACTGCACAGTTCAGTCTTTGACTAAAGATTACTGTTGCTGTCAGACATGTTTATGCTGATTTACAGCTTTCATTGTAATACACAAAATAAATTTACTACATAAAGGAAGATGTCATGATGAGCATCTGCTCAAAACATGGAGAAAAATGATTTACTTTGTCAGCATCTATTAAAGTATCTTAGGGGTTGTTAAAGACCACGGCTGCCACTGAATCAAGAGTTTGTCCATTTATGCATCAAAACACAGTTTGTCTCATGGTTATTGTGCGGAGAATGATGTGTTGGTTTCCTGGAGACGGACTGTGGAAAGAACAAAAAGTCTCCTGCTAAGTCAAACAGCCGCTCGGCCTGAAGTCTGTAGAAGAAGAAGGAAGTGTGTCCACTGGAGGGGACGGGTCAACGGGCAAAAACAACTGAAGCAGGAACAGATTAGAAAAACCATCAATCTGAATGTTGGTCGCCAGAACTGCTTCAAATGAACTGTTCAAATCAGTGTGAGCAGAGATCTTCTTCTTCTTCTTCTACTTCTTTTACTTCTTCTTCTTCTACTGCTTCTTCTTCTGTCACAGTGTGAGATAATGCACATACGCCGGCTGCTGCTGAGACTGTGAAATGATGTTTGTCCTCAGGCGTCTGCGAGCCGTTGATAAGCAGCTGCTGCAGAAAGACTCCACACACACTTTCTCTACATGCACATCATGAGTGAACAGACACTGAGCCGTACCTCCTTTTGTTTTTATTTTGAACCATTTATTTATTGAATTTTCAAAAATACAGATCAGTGTCCAAGAGAGAAGACGGGAGTAAAACATCAAAGAAAATGACAGAGAGAAATAATATAAAAGAGGTAATAAATAAATAAAATAAGAACATATTAAAGTAATCCTTTAGGGCCTGTCCCCCCCCCCCCCC
>NW_019522536.1:4766-6952 GCF_002814215.2 Seriola lalandi dorsalis | reverse complement strand
CAGAGTCTCAGTGTCTCAGTGTCTCAGTGTCTCAGAGTCTCAGAGTCTCAGTGTCTCAGTGTCTCAGTGTCTCAGAGTCTCAGTGTCTCAGAGTCTCAGTGTCTCAGTGTCTCAGTGTCTCAGTGTCTCAGAGTCTCAGTGTCTCAGAGTCTCAGTGTCTCAGTGTCTCAGTGTCTCAGAGTCTCAGAGCTGTGGCTCAGAGTCTCAGTGTCTCAGTGTCTCAGTGTCTCAGAGTCTCAGTGTCTCAGTGTCTCAGTGTCTCAGTGTCTCAGTGTCTCAGTGTCTCAGAGCTGTGGCTCAGAACGATCAAACACTTCTCAGTGTTCAGGACTTTTCTGTGAAACCACATGAAGCTGATGTTTTTACTAAAGTAGGATTTTAAAGGCTTTGACTCGTAACGATCAGGACTCATCAGGATGAATAAAGGACAGCAGAGAAGTTCTGACTAGTTGTAGTTAAAAATACTTTTTGAAGAAGTGTGCCGTAGAAAACCGAGGCAGCAGGAAGAGGAGGAGGCCTGAAGTAACAGACCACAGATCCAGAAGTTAAAGTGCAGCTGAACAACAACTCATGATCCAGATCCAAAGGTTAGGATTGATGCGTCAGAGTGAATCTGCTGCATCAACAAAAACCCTCAAATACCAAACCAGCGGCGGCTCGCCCACAGAGAGAGAGGAGGACACACACGCTTCACTGTGACGAAAGGTTTCCCTCTCTAATAACACAAACTTTATTTATACAGCAGCTTCCCAACAAACTTCACAGAGCAACATTCAAACAACACGTGAAAACAATTATGAAATATTCAAACTTAAAACTCTAAGAGAATAAATAAAGAGTCAATAATATGATTAAATAAACCGTTTAGTTGTGTTTGTTGCTGTATTTCTGTGTAAAGAAAGTGAAACTCTATTTTTTGTCTTTGTCACTGAGTGAGTGATGAAGTTACACCATTGGTCAGACGGGCGAGTGTTGGAGCTTCCTCATTGGTCGTTGCTCGGCCAGTCAGCGTCATTGTCAGTAGATTTACTGAGGAACAGAAACGTTGCTAATGCTAGTGCTACTACACTTTATAACACTGCACATGTGTCAGGTGGCATCAACCTCGACTCTAATATTGTTTGTCCAAGATGGCGGAGACGCGGTCCAGACGTGACCAGGTTCTGACCCAGTCTTCTTGTTGAACCTGAAACTGGTCTCTGATATTTCGGAAGTGTTTTGTTTCCTGGCAGCTTTTAATTTGTTAAATAGATGAAATGAGGAGTCAGATCTAAAATCGTTGTCGTAGTCGTACGTTTTACTCGGGTCCAGGTGTCAGGTGTTTGAACTGGTTTCTGTTGAACGTCACTTTAATCTTCTGCTCTTCTTCCTGCTCGACGCGTTTGATTCTGTTACTTTGCAGATTTTATGTAGAAAATGTGAAAAAGTTTAAGAAACTCACATTAAAATAAACAACTGGATGTAAAGAATTTAAAATCAGCTGCAGCAGTGAAATAATGCTCATACACTAATGCGTCAGTGATGATAATGATATATAAATATAATGTCATAAGATACGATAAGGTGATAACACATGTGTTACAGACTGAGGTTAGAAATGACACTCATCACGTCATGTGCATCATATACAGCAGATACAGTTTGACTTTAAACATCTGAGCAGCAGCGAACATCAACAGCGTACTACAGCCACAACACCGCCCTCAGTGATTGTTGGAGGGGAGGAGGAGGAGGACCTTTGGCCAGACAGGGAGTCTTTGTGGTCCAGCGGACAAAGAGCTGCTGTCAGTCGACGGCCGTCTGTCTCGGGGGGTCGCAGTGGAACGGGATCGGACACCAAACCCAGCCGGACGCTCCTCCGCCGCTCTGACCTGACGCCTTCTCCCGTCTGGTTTCTCTCCAGGTTTGTCCCTGAGACGACATGAAGCGCTGCCTCGGACTCCTGCTGCTGCTGCTCTGGTGTGGGATGCTGCAGCCGGGTGAGTGGACCGGGACACGGGCCCTGAACGCACCACACCTTCCTTCAGCCCTGCTTTCATTTATCAAGCCAGACACTTTTAAAGTTCGTTAACAGAGTAATTGACTTAAAGAATACTAACACTTTACATTGTTTGACACTTTACTTTCTTATAGAATGAACATTTAAGTTTTAAAGACAAAGAACTGAAGTAACTTTCAAACTAACT
>NW_019522536.1:3672-4434 GCF_002814215.2 Seriola lalandi dorsalis | reverse complement strand
GTGTGTGTGTGTGTGTGTGTGTGTGTGTGTGTGTGTGTGTGTGTGTGTGTGTGTGTGTGTGTGTGTGAAGCTTTTATGAGTCAGTCCATGAAACAGTTCTTGACTTTGGCAGAAACAACTGACGCTTCCTCTCAACAGATTTAAAGGAACATTCATCCACTTCACTTTCAGTTGCTGTTTTTTAAACAGGAACTGGTTTGAAAATCTCTGATTATCTCAAAATAAGAGAGAAGAGATGGGAAAAGTAGAATTGGAAGAAGCTGTTCATTTAAAATGAATAAAATACAATAAGTAGAAGAGAGTAAAGAACAAGTAGAAAAACAGTAAAACACCTGGAGCCAGTGAACATGAATATTCACACATCCATTCGTTATAAAACAGATTTTAACCAGTTTCCTCATATTCCCAAAACAAACTGGGAGATGAAACAGTTTATATTATAATATATAATATATAATTGGATTGGCTAAAGTATTCAAATAAAACCAGTTTCTTCTTCTTCTGCTTCAGGAGCTGCACTTCGCTGCTACAAGTGCTCTGATTACACCGGGCGCTGTGAGAAGGTCCAGGACTGCACGTATGAAGACTCCTGTCTCACTCTGAGTGAAAAAGGTCAGTGTCCTTAAGAAATAATAATAATAAGAAATAATAATGATAAGAAACAATAATCTCTGTTTGTGAAACTTTTCATAAAAAAAAATACAGCTCCAAGTTTCACCCTCAGTTTTCCCACATGAACGATCCAGGTGTCGCATCAAACAC
>NW_019522536.1:1659-2874 GCF_002814215.2 Seriola lalandi dorsalis | reverse complement strand
TCATCAGTCTGCGGCTTGAGCCTGTTGCTCTCTGCGTCTTTGATACGACCAGTCATTTACAGATGGTTGGGCGGCGGGGGAGGGGCACCTGAAAGGGTTAAAACAGGGAGGAAACATCTTACAATTTATAACGTGTCTGAAGACCGTCATCGTGTCGACCTCAGCTGTTTACTATTGATTCCATTAACAAAAGATTTTTATCACCAGCGGAGACGAAACGGAACCTGCGACAAAAAATCTCCAACATCACAACAGCACTGTTTTCTTCTGTCCTTTCTGCTCCGCCTCTCTCTCCGCTGGTTTCTCTGATTGGGCGTACCAGGGCTGAGGGGCGGAGCTGTCACAGGTCCGGCCTCCTACTGTACTGTGTGATCTGAATTAGTTGAAGCTCGGTGGCTTCAGCTGCAGGATGCTGAGCAGCTTCACTCTGCAGAGGCTTCCTGCTGCCGCTAGAGGGCGGGAGAGGAGAGGTGACTCCTGAATCCCTGGAAAATACATCATTCTAAATTTATTGGTTTATTCATGGAGACTCTAGTTATTTAAAATATATGTGCTTGAATTACAGGGTTATTAATGAAAAACACCTGATAAATGTGTCAAAAGTCAATTGAATAACATTATTTTTAAGGTTAACACAGGAAAGAGAAGTAATGACGTTTGGATTTCTGTAATTTTGAGAGATCTAATGAAAAACTAATTTTGTTTTTTAAATTTAATGAACTTTTTAGACAGATATGATTCACATAAATGCAAATTTCCTGTTACCATTCTTTTTTTGTTTGTTTGTTTGTTTGTTATGTTAAAGGAATTGAAACAAATTGTGTATTGTATATTGTAAATAATAATTTTATAATTTTTTTAATCATGAATTTATTTATGTATTAAGTTGTCTACATTGTCTGCTACTGTTTCCATGTGTTTATCTTTATCCTTTTTCTTTAGATTCTCTATTTCCTCATTAGCTTGATTTTTAAATGCATTTCCGAGCAGCGGCCTGTAGGCGGCAGCAAAGCTCCGTCAGGGAGAATCCCCTGCTGTGAACAGACCGTAGAAGAAGAGGAGGACTGTTTGGATGGAGGACCAGAAGAAATGGCGAACACTTACAGAAGTAAATTCATTTAAATTCAACTTCAGGTTTTAATGTGAACAGTTTTAACGATGCTTCATTAAAGTTAATGTTTGACGTTGTAAGTGTCGTTTGACAAAAGCGTTGTT
>NW_019522536.1:0-494 GCF_002814215.2 Seriola lalandi dorsalis | reverse complement strand
TTTTCTTCAAATGATTTATTATTATTCAAAACATTTTCCATTTCATCTTATTAAAACTATTAAACGTTGAAAATGAAGAAACAGTCATAACTTCTGAATATGATACATAGTCAAATATGGACAATACATACAAATAAAATAAATAAGATCAAAGGAAATAAATGCAACAATAAATAAGGATGATGAAACAAAAATAGTTTAAAAAAACCTTTTTCAAAAGGACAAAAGCAAACTATATACACAGGGCTACCGTGAAAGAAAACAAAGTATATACAAATATTCAAGGCTTTACGAGTTTCTACTGTTTTTATCACTTTACTGTTCTTTAGTCCAAGTAATGAATCAATATAGTGCCCAGTTATTATTTTGAATTGTTGTATATGTGATTTCTTTTTAGTCCATTAGTATTGGTGGATGGATGTAGTATTTATTTTGTATTTAGTATTTAGTTTTTTCCATGTAAAATAAAGAGACTCAATATAAATAGTTTTTTA
>NW_019522535.1:5438-9737 GCF_002814215.2 Seriola lalandi dorsalis | reverse complement strand
TGTGTGTGTGTGTGTGTGTGTGTGTGTGTGTGTGTGAGAGAGAGAGTGAGAAAGAGAGAGAGAGAGAGACAACAAAATAAACACCACAGACTGATGACATCATCATCAGACTGGATTATGAGTTATGTTTGTGTTTGTAGGTAATGTCCAGTTAAAACAGGACGGTCCTCATAAGTCCTCACAAGGTTAGGAAACAGTCCCCACAGTCCTGCACCGAATCTCCACTTTGTTGAATCTAAAACCAGTTTTGTTTCTAACATCATCAGCAGCAGTGTGGTGCTTCTCGTTAGTCTGTGATCAAAGGGGTCGTTGGTCTTCTGTATTGAACCAGGAAGTCAGAAATGTCCTTATAAAACACCCCAACTGGTTTTGATGCTTGGTTTAAAGGAGAAGTGTGAACATGCTTTAGAGCACCGGTTCCCAACCTGGGGCACAAAATGAATGAAGGGTTGTAAAATGAAAAAAGAAAAGACGTTTTTTTTGCATCTTTATTCACAAAACTCAAAATTCTCAAGTCAAAATTATTCAAATAACATTTAGTCCATTATTGGCCTGAATATAGGACTACTACCCCATTATTCGATATATTCGAGACACGCCAGTGTAGCACGAGTGTTTCCAGTACTAGTAGAACCTGGTGTTAGCACTCATAGTGTTAGTGTTGGTATTAGTAGAGCTTGTAATAGCAACAGTGTTTGTATTAGCGTTAGCAGTCGTTGAATAGTTAGCAGTAGCTGTAGAAGTGGTAGTAGTAGCATCAGCAATGTTAGCACTAGCTGTAGTAGCATCAGTGTCAGCAGTTGCAGTAATGTTAGCAGTACCAATAGCTCTAGCATGTTGATGTCGTCAACACCGTATTTGTCTTGCCCTCCAAAATAAGACGACCGGCACTTTTCCAAAACTCATCTCCAGAAAAATAATATTGTCTTGTAGTCAGGTCAGTACATTGATAACCATGCTAATTTTGCGTTGACTACAGGTGCAAAATTAGCCTTTGTGCTAATTGTGTAGTTGTAAATGTACCGTGAAAAACTAAGTATTTGCTCTCCTCCAATGACGCTGGTACTTTCTGCCTCCCAGAGAAGAGTTTCTTCCTGGTACTTTTTAAGGTTCAAAGGGATGTGCTATTTTTGGAGCTGATCCCAGCTCGACCTGCTGCCGTGAGCCGACACTGACCAGAACATCCACACTGAACACCAAGGTCAGAATTTCTCTGATATTTTGCTCTTGACTGAAGAGCTGGACAGATGCATGTCACCGTCTTCAGACAAAACATTCCACATATTCAGCAGTAAACGAGCAGCGTTAACTGTTTGATGACAAGACTGCTGGAGGAAACTGATCTGAGTTCAGGAGAAGAGACGAGAGGCAAGAGTCGGAGTAACGAGGCTGTAGTCGGAGCCAATGAAACATCAACCACAACTCTGACAGCAGTGTGTGTGTGCGTGTGTGTGTGTGTGTGTGTGTGAGTGTTTATGTACCTCTAACTTTTTGTCAGGGCTTCCTGGTAGAGTGCTTGCTAAGCAGTGGTTGCTAGGCAACACCATCCGGTCCAGCCAATGAGCTAAGTTTTGGCATCAGTGTCTCTTGGCAACAGCGCTGGGTTCGAGGGGATTCGTTTCCGTTTGCTGAAGCTTTTTGCTCGTTATCTTCACATTAACACACAGCTCCAGCTGGAGTTTATCACTTTCATTCTCTGCTCTTACACTTTAACACAGAGCGGTCAGTGTCAGCTTAACGGCTACATTTAAATTATTAAAATCCATTATCACAAAAACGGAAAACACTTAACTCTAAGTTATGTTTCTGCGTCAAGAATTTAAGTCAAGCTGTCACCAAACTCTGCAGCTAAAAGTTTATATTTTTTGTTTCTTAAATGAGGAAAAAACATTAAGGATTTAATTTTGTCTCATAAAAGCTCTTTTCTTTTAACTATGCAGATTTAAAGTGACTCAATGTGGTTTAAAAAGGGAGGGGTTCAACTGCAGTTACCAAACAGATGAAGTATTGATAAAATAGCAGAACGCAGTTTAACAGGTAGCTGCTTAACATGCTAACATACAGTCTGCTTCAGAATGTCAGCAAGTTCATTGGACTGAAATGTTTAAACATGAAAAATCCAATTTAAATGTTAAAAATGTGTTAGCCTAACATTGAAAGATCACACTCATAAAGAACAGAGTAGGCCTGCTAATGGAATTAGCATTTTTACTTGCATTAATACCAGCAGTAGTAGCAATAGTGTTAACAGTCGTGGAACAGTTAGCAGCAGTATTTGTAGCAATAATGTCAGCAGTAGTCAAAGTGTTAGCAGTCATGCTAGCAGTAGTTGTAGTAGCTTCAGTGTCAGCAATTGCAGTAATATTAGCAGTAGCATAAGTGGTGATAATAGTGTTACCATTAGTAGTAGAAGCAGTAGTAATAGCAGGAGTGTTAGCAGTCATAGTTAACGTTAGCAACAGAGTTGGTGGTAGCACCAGTGTTAGCATTAGTAGCAGTAGCAGGAGTTTTGGCAGTATTGTTATACGTTGTTGTACTAGTAATAGCAGTACAGTTAGCAGTAGTGTAAGCAGTACTTGTGGTAGTATTAGCAGTTGTAGTAGCACTGGCTATAGTGTTAGCATTTAGCAGTGTTAGCATCTTAGTTGTTTGTGTCTCTTCTAAACGCCAGAGGTTTTCAACAGTGTGTGTTTGGGTCTGATAGCTTTCTGGTCACAGTGAGGACATTCTGTTTGATGGTTCAGACCTGGTTCAGTTAGAATCAGGTTCAGATTAGGGTGAGGGTGAGGGTTGGAGTAAGACATGTAGTTGTGATGGTTAAGGTTCGGGGGAGGGGCTAGGGAGTGTATTATGTCAAAGAGTGTCCTCACTGCTACAGAAAGACCAACTTGTGTGTGTGAGTATTAGAGAGCAGCTGCCTGTGAATATGAATGTGATCGTATAAAAATAATCATCTGCTTCCATTTCCATTTGACTGTTTGACCCGCTGACCTTTAAAACACACACACACACACACACACACATGAAAACGCCGCGGCAAATAAACTAGTCAATGATAGTTGTCAGTACATCCAATGGTGCATAAAAAACAGAACTTAAAATAGATAATTCAATAGTAGGTAGTTTAAATAGTTAGTTCAGTATACTTCATTTTCTAAAATGTAAACAAACATGGGCAAAAGAAAGCCTCACTGTATCCATGGCAACATATTACCTGTTTGTATCTGTTGTATATGATTGGGAGCAGATTTGCTGAGGGAGGAAGTTCGTACACATCCATGGTTCATACAGACGATACTCTTTAAATATTAAACAGTAAGGTAACTAGTTACTGCAGCTACGTGAATCAATGCACTTAGTCTGATGAAGCACAAAAACTTAGTGGTTCAGGTTTAAAAAAAGTGACTGGAAGAAACAGGTGCTACCTCCACCTGTGCAGGTGTGATTCAGGTGACCACTAGATGTCAGTTTTGTTTTTCCTAAACAGTTGGAACTATAAAGGTTTTTTTGATTACAATGTGTATTTTATTACAGACCAAATGACAACGGATTTTTTAATATCTTTAAAGAACACGTTGTTCAACATCGTTCTGCAGAACGCAGTTTCATTAAGGTCACCTGGTAAACTAACTGATACTATCTAAGATTGATGAACAGCATCTAAAAGGAGATGAGAAATAAAATAATAACTTTCTATGAAAAACTAAAAACTAAATGTTCACTTTATGAAATCTGACTCATATGTCACTTGCATAATTAGAAACCAGCATAAGTACAGGTGGTTTTTACTGTCTCAACAAATAACCACTAAAAACCCGTCAGCTGCCTGAGCCTCAGTCCCAGCTTCATAAAGATGATATTAAAAAGCGTTTGCCAGGTGAGTCACAGAGAAGTGAGACCTCCACTCTCACTCAACAGCAGCGTTCAGGTCTCAGTCCAGACTTTCATACCATTGGCTGTGTTCAGCACTAAAAAGAATAAGTTCACTCTTTTCTGAAAATAGACTGTAATTACAGTTTGTTCCCTGATGACGATCACAGTCCACAGGTCTTCCTCGTTCCCTCCATCACTGACTGTACATGTGGTTTCTATTACCCGTCACACCTGCTGTGATCGACAGATAAACCAAGTCTCCCTGCAGTGATGCTGCTGATGGAGAGCAAAGAGTTATAGTGTTATCTGTCCTGGGCTGTCTGGGGAATCGAACCTGCGTCATCATGAAGGTGTGATGTCTCCACGCTGAGCTCCAGACTCCAGAGAAACCCAAACCTTCTCCGTCTCTTGACTTCCTCTCAGTGA
>NW_019522535.1:3157-3258 GCF_002814215.2 Seriola lalandi dorsalis | reverse complement strand
CATGTTCAGCAGGGTTGACCCCCCCACCCCCCACACCACCCACTTTACAGATCCCTCCAGACACGTATCAATGATTTTACTGCTGCTCCAGAATATTTCCA
>NW_019522535.1:0-647 GCF_002814215.2 Seriola lalandi dorsalis | reverse complement strand
GATGAATGAGGTGACGGCTTGACAGTTTTGTAAAGTCAGGACGTTTTTCATGTTTCTGGAAAATGTGGATGGTTTTGATGAATAAGGACATTTTTGCAGAGTAAAGACATTTTTAGAAAGTGAAAATATGTGTGTGTTGTGTCCACAGGGAGGACGTCAGAACAGCCAACGTCATAGCTGCTGAGACCGTCACCTGCCTGGTCATTGACCGAGAGTGAGAAATCATGTTGTAATAATGTAAACTGCAGCTGTGTGAAACAGACTTCACTGTTCCTTCAGCACATGGACAGATCATGAGACAATGAGCAGACATGTAACATGTAACAGTCTTTTTGGCATTTTGAGTTTATTTGTAGTTGTTTGTGTCTCTTTGTCGTTTTGAGGTTGTGTTTTACATGATTGTCACAAAGAACCAGGACGGGACTGGAGTACATGTCCGTCACTCCAGACTCACTGGTTCTCAGATGAAACATCACTGTCCACTTGATTTTAAACTCACTTCACCCCCGCCTCGATTCAGTGCCGAAAGAAAGTTAATCTGTCAGCTGTTCTCCTGCAGAGTGAAGCTGTCTGCTGCCCTCTGCTGGTCCTCACAACGAACTGCACACATGTCACTCACTGAGTCATGTATGTGCAGTATATCATAT
>NW_019522534.1:2028-2987 GCF_002814215.2 Seriola lalandi dorsalis | reverse complement strand
TACATGAATGACATCACACCTCAGTAGATTACTATGGTTACCAGTTCACATACAAGTTGAGGATCCTGTTAGATCTCTTTGTTTAAGTTACTGTGATTACATATGGCATCCATTTTTGACTTTTGAATTGAATAAAGTTCAAATTAACAGATATCAATTGAGCGAAACACTTGGAAATCAATGTATAAATATAAGTTGAGAATCCTGTAAGAAATGCCCCTGATATTCAGTTACTGTAGATTAAACAACGCAGCCAACTAACCCTAACCCTAACCCTGTGATTAATTTTGCCATCGCATTTGTTTTTTTGTCTTGTGCAGGCGTGGTGGCCAAGCGGTAAGGCGTTGGTCTTGTAAACCAAAGATCATGGGTTCGATTCCCATCCATGCCTTTAAAGTCTCTCTGTTAAATAATTACTGTGAATAACGTAAATCCCATTAAAATGCTGGAGTACCTCGTTCAGTTTAAGTCATTAGTGTGTTTCAAATAAAACACTTGTTATATCCTTGCACAGCAGTTAAGGCTGTGTTCATTCTGCATGGAATAACTGCCCTTCTCATCGCTTTGCTCCTTTTGAATTGAACAAAGTTCAAATTAACAGATATCAATTGAGCGAAACACTTGGACATCATACATGAATGTATAAATATAAGTTGAGGATCCTGTAAGAAATGCCCCCGATATTCAGTTACTGTAGATTACAGATGGCAGCCATTTTTTACATCTTGTGGCGGCGTGGTGGCCAAGTGGTAAGGCGTTGGTCTCGTAAACCAAAGATCATGGGTTCAACCCCCATCCATGCCTTAAAGATGTGTCTATTTAACTTAAACAAAGAGATCAAAGACATCAGCATGGTTCAGATAAGGTGCTTGTCAGAAAACCACATATCATACATGAATGACATCACACCTCAGTAGATTACTATGGTTACCAGTTCACATACAAGTTGAGGATCCTGT
>NW_019522534.1:0-1081 GCF_002814215.2 Seriola lalandi dorsalis | reverse complement strand
TTTAACTTAAACAAAGAGATCAAAGACGTCAGCATGGTTCAGATAAGGTGCTTGTCAGAAAACCCTTTCATTTGAATGAGGTGCTATCAACCGTTTTTATGCTACCAGAAGACAACCAGGAGTTGGTCTCGTAAACCAAAGCTCATGGGTTCGATCCCCATCCAAGTTCGAGGCTTGTCACTCTGCTGTAGTTCTGTTTGTTCAAAGATTTGATATTGATATAGTTGCAGCGCTTTGCTCCTTTTGCATTGAACAAAGAAAAAATACTGTGAACTTTGTTCAACTTAGGATCCTGTGAGCGTTGCCCTTTAGATTCTGTAGATGAGAGATCACAGCCCTTTGACTACCACTGAAAGAGGCGTGGTGGCCAAGTGGTAAGGCGTTGGTCTTGTAAACCAAAGATCATGGGTTCAATCCCCATCCATGCCTTTAAAGTGTATCTATTAAAGACCCACTCCATTGAAAAAGAAGTGTTTAGCTGTGTTAACATCCATATGATGCTATTTATATAATGCAAGATATACCATGAGTGAAATAATCAGTCACTCTTGTGGAGGTGTGGTGGTAAAGTATTGGTCTCATAAACCAAAGCTGAAGGGTTCAAACCCCAACTGTGCCTTTAAACTCTACTGGAGTCCCTTAGACAGTGAATGTGAAAAGAGTAGATAAAGTCAAATAAGACTTAAGGGATTGATGTGATCTGCTCAGTCTGCTTCAATATGTTCTGGGATACAACATGATGTCTGTGGGCACAGTGCTGTCAGTGATGTGTTGGCCAATCAGACTAAAGATGCGCAGGGGAGGAACAATCTAGTTTTTCCATGAAGGTTTGTTGCATCATAGTGTTTTACTTAAAATCAATGGAACAGAACAGAGAAAAAAAAGTGAGGAACAAAGAAGAAGAGCGATAAATACCTGAATGGACAGACTCCAGCTGTGGAAGTTGGAGGTGATGTTCTCCTCGGCCAGAGACTGCAGCAGATCCTTGGGAAAACTCTGGAACAGACGGCTGGACTTGGCCGCTGGAGGACGGACACAGATTTGTGTCGAGGCAGAAGCGAGGTAAAGAGAAGAAGAAGAA
>NW_019522533.1:5826-7983 GCF_002814215.2 Seriola lalandi dorsalis | reverse complement strand
ACAGCATGTTGGTCCTCTGCAGTTACTGCTGTTAGATCCTGTTCAGATGTAAAGACCCTCTCCCCCCTACAGACTCTTATTCTGGGAGAAGACAAGATCTCTCTCCAAAGGTCCGCTCTGAAATTCTGTGTAATTTGGCAGAAATTCTTGACATTTGTAGGAAAAATGGAAGCGGAGGATATAATCACGTAATATTTATATTTCTTCTCTTTGGTAGTCGTTGAGAATTACTGACTTTAATTCAGTGGCGCAGGTCTGGTGGGTGGGTGGGTAGGCGGATGGGCTGTGCAGCTACTTGGTATTGGATTGGATACAATGTTCTGTTTGTATTTTCTTGTCACAATGTGAAATATTCCAATGTACAAATCAGCCATTTTATCTGTCTAAATTACAAGTTTGGGTTTAGCAGTGAGTTGAGGTACAATTTCATAATACAGCTTCATGACTGAAGTGACAGTTTTGCATTTTAACACAGTGAAAATAAGTACATGTATATACCAATTGTGAGTTGTTCAATCATGCTTTATAATAACAACAATAATAATAATGGTAATGATAATAAACTTTATTTCTAGAGCACTTTTCATACAAGAGAATGTAGCTGAAAGTGCTTTACAATAAAAAACGAAAGACAATGAAATAAGGGTGAATGATGATAAAAGATGATAAAATATGTAAATGAAAATAAAAACAGACCTTATCTTTCTGACACCAGGTCTGTTTTCAGCTCTAAAACAACTGGAAGGAGACTGTGGGAAATTTTTTTAATAAATAAATTCAAGTCCCTTTTACTCTTCCTCTGTATGATTAATCTTTTTTAAGCGAAGGGTAAACACATAAAAATTGCAAATTAGTAATCAAATACAATCTCTGGTAACATTGATGTCTCTGGTCAGTCTTTGATCACTCTTAATCAACTGTGCGTTTCCAGCTCTGTCCATTAGATGACTCTGTTGAGCTGTGCAGAAATCCCTGGTACCATTACAGGCTGATACTCAGCACACGTCCATGTTAATGTTTCAGACCTGTCTAAAGTGTCAGGACTGACAGTCCCATAGTGATTGACTGACTGGTTGTTGAGGTGAGCAGGTTTCAGGACACTCTGACAGCTCCTTGCCACTGTAGCATGGCAACATCATGATCAGGTGCATCCTGGGATTTCAAGTATGATGAACAGCAGATGAAGCCAATTATGCTGAGCTGATGCTGGATTTAACATAAACGTGTTTAATCATCAATGAACTCCCTAACCGATGGTAGTTTACTAAAAGTATGTATATGTGTGTCTGTGTTTGTTTGTTTGTGTGTGTGTGTTTGTTTGTTTGTTTGTTTGTTTGTTTGTGTGTCTAGTGTCCGACTAAATGAGAGAAAGCAGAGAGGAGTTGAGGACAACAAAAAGCTCGCTTATCTGATTGACATAAAGACCATCGCTGTTGGTAAGTATGCAGGAGACCACACTCAGGAGTTATTAGTATCATTTCAACCTAACACAAGCAAAAAAAAACACACAAACTAAAGAATATTTTTTGGTATCGGGCACCTCTTAACAAGGTTTTTTAGCCACTGATGTGATTTTAAATTCTGACTCAGCACCTTGATTAAGGTTTCACACCCTCTCCTTTTAAACAAAAAAGGCAAATTTTTAATAATTTGTGCTGATATTTAATATCTTATTAATTATTCTCTGGAAAACATTTAAAAACAAAGTGTTTGCGGCATTCGGCTGTGAAATGCATTTGGAGAACAGTTTCAACCTACAGCTTTTGTTAGTTGACATAGGACATCTAAACATTGTTGGACGATGATGATCATTATGTCATTATTAGGTTTTTCTTTCCACAAATCTTTTAGTATATCTTGTTTTACACAGGAATTTATCCAGAGAGCAAGTTTTCACAAAGGTCAAGCCACAATATTAAACTTGTACACTAATTGGAGTTTATAATCATTTAAACTGTATCATTTCCATCCAAGTGGACCACACTGAGTGGACCATATCCCATTTTAATTAAAAAGACACTCTCATATCAGACTAATACCAACTTGATCCTAGTGCAGATGAGTTTTTAAAGTCGAGAAACTGTTCACTCTGCGTATGAGAATCATGGATAATTACAAACGACAAGTTGATTTCTAACATAGAATAAAAAGCCAATT
>NW_019522533.1:0-686 GCF_002814215.2 Seriola lalandi dorsalis | reverse complement strand
AGCAGACATGCAGTAGGTAGGACAGGGAATCTAAATCCATTTTTTAGTTTCCTTAAAAAGGCATTAAAGGGTAATAAAAAAATAGCCATAAATTTAATTTACAAAAGTATTGAATATTTTCTCTTGCCCTCTGATGTCATGAGATGTTACAAGTCTATAAACTAACTATGAAGGAGATAGTTCAATCCCAGTCACAATCAGTTTTGTGATGTCGGGAAGTAGCGTGGGATCATGGAAGTAATTTGGATTCCTTCAGTGTCAGTCGTCCGGGAGGTTTTTACTGGGAGCTGAAATATCCACAGAGGTCTGCTCTCCAAAACAAACAGACCAGGTGATTATAACAGGTGAAAACACGGAGTAAAGCAGTTTCACGTTAATAGTCGGTGATTCTCTGACGTTGTTCAGAGGACACAGTTTGTCTCGGAGGAGCTGTGAACACAGCCGTCTAACATTTACTCAGCTGTTTTCTCTGATAACTTAAGATCCAGATGTCATCTGACAGATTATGATCAGATGTAGGATTGAAATCTGTCATCTGCTTAAAATATATAGTTGAAAAACAACCAAGGTGTGAAAAATGTATTTTAAAAATATGGCTTAAAACTGGATGAAAGTCAATTTTTACGCTTCTGGCAGGCAACAGTATAGACATAAGGGATATGATGTCATTGACAGGCGACCAAATG
>NW_019522532.1:11213-23796 GCF_002814215.2 Seriola lalandi dorsalis | reverse complement strand
CACTAAAACACCAACCAGACTTGAACATACCTATTCATGACAGTAGATGTCCTGTCTCATGATTTAGTGCTGTTTGTCTCTCCTGTGCTGAAAGTCTCTCTCCTCCATCTTGCTGCTCTCCACCTGGACATCTTCACCTTTCTCTCTCCTTCCTGTCTGAAGAAGTGGATTATTCCTGTGAATTAGGGATGAACGATATGCAAAAAAAAAAACCATTGAATAAGTCATGATTTCAGTGAGAATTGTTATTTTTAATTTCATTTTCACTGGAAAAAAATTAAAATGATGATTTTGTTGGGTCTTGTAGCAAATATGATTACATATGACTTATGTAATCATATTGGATTTGGATATTGCACTCAGCTATATCTGTGATTTTGATATGTCAATGAATGGTTTAGTCCTCATCCATACTGACAGTTAACATATCAAATGCGCAGTATAGAAGAAAAATATCTAAAAATGACTTCTATGTTAATCTTCAAGATATTTACCATGAACTGACTGTGACACACTCAGTGTTAACCTTTCCTGGCTCAGTCTCTGGACTGAGGTTGAAGCACAGGGGATATGCATTACAAAGTTACAGTCACCGCTATACAACTAACTTCTGCTGGTAGTCTCTCTCTCTCTCTCTCTCCACACACACAACCTACATACTGATCCATTCCTGAAAGGAGCTGCTCAACTCCTATAACAATATTCTGTCTCAAACTTCTCAAACTTCCTGCAGATCTCACACAGAGATGTTAATTTAATATAATAATTTGTTTGTTTACTTGGTACTGCTGCCTCTTAAGGCTCAGGAAGAAAGTTTAGTTTCCACACACATATGCACATGTGTATGATACATATAATATCATAACTGATTGTAGCAGGGAGTAGACCCTGCTATGTAGGGTGTGATTAGTACAGACCTGCCCTGAAGGACTAGGAGAACACAAGATCTAGGTCTGTAAGCCCAGTGCAGTTAGCTCCAGTTTCTACATGAGTATGTTGTTGCTACATCTGGCTGCCTATTAATGTGGGGTCATACAGGTATGGTAGGGTGGGCTTCCATACTCCTGTACCAGGAGGCCACCTGAAGTGTGGTGTGCTCCTAAAACAAAACCAAGTCTAGCACAAACCCTCCCTTCACTGTACCTAGCTAGATAAATGGTGTGCCACTACTCCAGGGCAGTTTAAACGCCAATGAATAATTAATAAAATGCAGGGTGGCAAAACAAAGTACTCTTGGAAAGGATTTCACAGTACTAAGAGATAAAAACCAGTCTTCATGGCAGGTCGTAGCCCTCTGTGGTAAGCAGCAGTACCAGTCTTAGCTGTGGTTAGCTTCCAGTTCACAGTAGGAATGAGAAACCATAGCCTACCTCAGTCTCTGGTGAGAAGCAGTGAACAAAATCCAAACATCAGGCCGTGTAGGTCGGAGGATTCACAGGGTGGATGAACCAGGGTGGGTCGCTGATATGGCGTCTGGATGTCAGGGGGATCCTCCGCTGTGTCACAGAGCCGGGTCCGTGAGCCGCGTCCTGCATCGACAACTCTTGTCCGGAGTCTGAGCTAGCTGCTGTGAAATGGCGCTGTTATCCTGCCGATTTTAATCTACATTTCTTGGCAGTCACGGTCACACGGTTGGCGGCTACGCTAGGCTGTCTGAACTAAGTGACTCGTCCAGCTAATAAAGCTGGTGCTTCAGACTTTACTTAGCTAACAAGCTAACTGTTCTCTCCCCGAATTGTCACATAGCAACAGGTGACGTACGGGTCCGGCGCTACACTGCTAGCCTCCCGCCCAAAGCATCAGTCTGTGGCTCTATTGGTCCAAAGAGCAGTCGAAAAATAAAGTTCAGTGGATTCTAAATCAAACACAGCTTTCAGTTTCCTCTAATCGACTATTTACATTTTTCTACCGAATTGGAGAGGAGCTTTGCTCACCTAGCTACCTTGATGTTCCTTTTTCTTTTCCTTTTTTTGTGTCCCGCCTCCCCACCACAGGCAGGCTGCTGATTGGATGCCTCACCTGTCACAAATGAGACGAGAAGACCAGAACTAAATCTCAAGGAAAGGAACTACCATGAACCAGAGCCATTGAGAGAGTAATCCAAGGCTGTGTCAAGAGCTACACTTTGACTATAAGTCACCTGTCAAGGATCCCATGATTATCCTCAATGCGCATGCGCAAACGTCCAACAACGCTCTTCCCCTTCGTGTGACGAGCCTTGGTAAATGGGACAGTTACAGTCACGAAAATGACAGAATCTACCGTTGCAACGGCTGCTAGTTAAGCTAGTTTCCATAGACAACAGCCTCCTGCCCATGGATATATTATAATATTATATCATATCATAATGTGTTATAATACGTCCGTGCTCCCGCCGCCACAAGGGGGCAGTAAATTACAAGATGGACGCAAACAGGCATCAGTTCCTTCGAGGCAGTGTAGTGGGGGCCCCCGGGGGTCCTCGAGGGGGTTCCTGAATATATATATATTACCCTTTCTGTAATGAATCTGATCAGATGGGGGTCGGTGGTCTGATTAGTGTCAGTTTAGGGTCTTTGAGGTGAAAAGGTTTGAGGACCACTGCTCTCCGTTCTGAGGTGTGATGAAAGATATCACTTCCACTTTGGCATCTGTCTAATTGATCTCTACTTTTAGCTTTAACTGGTCAAGCACTGGTACACCTCCCATCCAACCATCTACCTCCCACTGACTCTTAGGGCAGTTCATAAACGTGACAAATCATTCATTCAAAACTCTCTGTGCTCTGGGTTGAAACCAGTGCTGTCAGTCTGACACGACAATGGACGAGAGGACATACATCGACTGGTTTCAATAGCAAACATTTATTCCAATCATTTAGACAATGCACAATTTGTCATCTACCCTGATCAACGTGCTCTGAATACTCAGTGTGATTGCTAGATTCAACTGTCTTTAAGCAATCAATACTTTGCTATGTTTGACTGTTACACGAAAAAAGAAACTTTTGAGCCTTTTTTTTCTTTTTGAACTCGACTGATGAGAAAATCCATTTTATAGTCTTTTTTTTCTTGCTGCATAGAATTCATACAGCTGATCACAGTATCAGAAAACATTTATTATTCATCCAGGGACAACACAAGAGGCTACACATGCAGAGAGCATCCATTCACAGTTTTACCCATTGGATCTACATTTCTACCCATGTGTCACATTACACTCTTTGATTTCACAGGCCTTTGGAACAGACTCTAAATCAGACAAATCATTTAAAACAATTCCATAGAAATATTCATGTCATATCTTTTTTTCTTTATATCCAATATATATATTAGATATGTTACTCTGGGTAAAGCGTGGGGGAGTTCTCTTATTTTATATGTCATCCTAAAGGGAGCATGGACAATGTTAAGGCTTTAATCTAAAGAATGTAACTTGTGTCTTGAACCCTCACATCATGTAGGTTCAACTTTGTAATGACGGCCATGATTAGGTGATGTCATACAGGCTGGTTTCACATCGATCATACAATGGGAGCCATCTTTGATATGTCAGCTGTGAAGATGCTGGTATGAAACGGTATTCTCAGATAAATGAGTAGCTGCTGTGTGTTTCAGGGGCAGCTGTGTTGCATTGGAGGAAATCTTCAGTGCTGCGTTTAGTCCTGTATTGGAATTGAAAAGGAGCTCCTTTAATTTTATACAGACTGATTTCTGGAGTTTGTCTGTAGATCAGCAGCTTTTGTTAACATTAGCTAAAAACCTGTCATAGTAGGCCACACTGATTTATGTTAATCTGCAGGTTAGGACGCAGTAAAAGAAAAATAAACATAAATCTGATGGTATTTGTCTTCAAATCCCACGTGCAAAGCCAAATAATGAATGTATCCTGTGTGTGTCTGACTCAATCCCATATATACTGCCCTGCTGCCAAAATACTCAATAGAGCATCATGTGTATTATTCCACTGCAAAATATAGTCCCTAACAAATGAAATATCATCTTCTGTATGAGTGACTTTTACTAAAAAATGACAGTAGCCAGCTGTTTGATCTGATTACTGAGGCTTTAAAGGGGCTATTTGTAACAACAGGTTATAACACGTCCTCTGGGCTACAGTGAGTCGCTATCAGAAAGTGACGGAAGCTAGCTCGTTAGCATGCTAACGTCAGTAGAAGAAAAGACGTGATAGAAACAAAAGTTAACATTGGTGTTTGTTTCCACCTCTGGAGACAGATGTTGATGAGTAAAGGAATGAAGTTTGATGCTGAACTCACAACGTTTCTCATAGACTGGAGAGTCAACAGCTGCGAATGCTAACGTTAGCTATGTAGCACTAGCAAAAACTTCCAAATGAGACAATATATTTGTGATCTGTTTTTAAAGATTGGTGTCGTCAGTAGGAGCCAATCGGCTTCAGGCTACGAGCCACAGATCGAGGAGGGAAGTACAGAGACACAGAATAATGCATCGTTGGTTTTGGTCTCTTCATGCGATTTGTTGACAGTAAGAAAAATATAGAAAGAAAGAAATCTGTTGTCTGTTAAGGTATTACACTGAAGTCTGTTTATGGTTAAGATTGTGGCCTTATAGTGCTTTGTATAAGTATAAATTGAAATAAAAACATATTTAAAAAAAAACAATTGAATATTTTACAGCACTTCATATTTCACACTGTATTGTACCAAAATTCACCTCAGGACAACAGTGAAGAAAACTACTATTGGCCAAGCTGGTTAGCATGTCTGCACTCACATGACTAATGACATGACATAGTCCTGGTTAACTCATGCTTAAATTAAACCTTCATTGGATTGTGTTTCACAAACAGAGCAGTCAGAACAAGTGTACCAACATGACAGTGAGTACAAGAAACGAGGCTGAGGTGCAGTTTAAATAAAATGAAATAATCTACCTGGGTTACTGTAAAATATTTTCTTTTGTTGAATTATGTACACATTTTAAATGAATTAATGAGTGGCAGCTCCATTAACGCAACAAAAAAAAGAAAACCAGCCTGTATTAATGACCTGAAGGGACAACAGTACTTAGATACAAAAGATTGTCATATAACTCTCACTATGAAACACAGACTGTAACTAAAGTACATACTGTTAAACACCTCTGTAAAGTCCAAATAAAACACATTTATGATAGAAATCTTGTGATATGCACTATAGAAAAGTGACCATGCAAATGTTAATAAATCATGTACAATATAATGCAGGCTTGCTATACAAATACTGAAAACTCCATCTGATGATTTATATTCGTCTCCTATGAAAAATTCTAGCTTTGGCAAATTTTCTCACCGAGTCACTCTGGCAAAATATTTTCACAGGCCAAATCCTGGAGTGTTTGTATCAAATGTATTTCTATATCCAGTGGATGCTTCCTTCACCACTGAGCTACAAATGAATGATATGCCCTATAATGTAAACAAGAGCGCCTTCAGCTCGTCCAACAGTCACCATCCTGTACCTACTGCACATTAATAAACTTACTCATGTGAGACAGCTACTACCACCATCAACAGACAGCCTCTACTGGCCTCTACAGAGCATCTGATACACTGGGTTAGTTTTGGTAGAAAATCTGCTGGTTACTTTATGGCACAAAAGGAAAATACTTTACAGCACAAAACTGGGAGAAGGTGCTGTTCTTCCAGTGCAAACGGCAGGTGGTGGCAGGAGCGTTAACCCAGCAAAGATCACCTCTTACATGCTCATTCTGTTCAGCAAAGCCAAAGATGATAATTATACTGAGGTATCAAATTTGACAGCAATATTATTCAATATATTCTGGTTGAAGAATGCTACATGTAGCACCTGGAAATGCAGGCGACAGCTAAACCAGTTTGAATCTTGCTACTATGGTGAGCACATAGCTTCTGAAGAACTGAGATTAATTAGCTCTAATGTTTCTTAGACAGAGTGATTAAAGGAGCACTTCAACATTTTGGAAAATATTTTGAGTTAAGAGAGAAGATCAACATCAGCTTCTGCCTGTGTATCATGAATAGAAACCTGCAGTTCCTCTAACGACCACTAGAGTCTGGCTCCAACAGTGAGTCAGTCCCCATAGACTCCCATGTTAAAATGTCCAACTTTACAGCAGAAATAAACATGTTTACAGCCTTTTAGTCTCTAGAGCTAATTTCCTCCTTCATGACACCTGTTTATATAACTCACCTGTTCACATTTTATTAAGGACTAAAGTTATGGAGGATTGAGGGCGTGGCCTCTTTGAGTGACAGGTGGGTGAGCGTATGGTTGCCACAAACTGGCATAAATGAAAGTCTCCACACACGCCCCTCCTCTTTTACCATTTTTGGATTAGCTGGAAGTTAGGGGCGGAGTCAGACACTGCCAAGTTGGCAACGGTGGAGCAGCTCACTCTTAGCTTCAGAAATCCGTGGCTAACGTCACAGAGGTGACGTCAATCTTTATTTTCAGACTATGTTTTGGACCAACAACTCTCTGGTGCAAACTCCTCGATCTTTGTGCTAAGCTAGGCTAAACACATCCCTGACGACTGTCTCTCTGTAGAAAACACAAAGGGATCAAACTGATGCCGAGTGGAAAAGTGGTTTTGGCCTCCACTGCTGTGAACTGCTGTTTCTAAACCTTCTCTCATTAATATCGTCAGTGTTTCTTAACAAAGAAAAATTAGAGGTTCTGTATGACTGACTGCTACGAATACTACGATACCCATGAGCCTTGGCTGCTATTGGCACGAACCATAGCTGGAGTACATTTAAAACCCCTCATTATTTCGGATTAGATCAAAACAAGGCTCCATAGATACTGAAATAAACAGAATCTGAAAGTGAATTAATGAAGCAGTTTATAGAGTCATGATCTTCCAGTGATACAGCTGAGTTTTCCCTCCAGGTTTGAAATTATTTGTAAATTTAAGAACAGATCTTTTCTAACAGCTTGTGTGATTTAACATTAAGAGTTTCTTGGCAATCCAGCCTTGGAAGTTCTCCAGCTGCCAGCAACCTGACAAGGTCTGTGAGCGGCAGCCATATTGTTTTCAGGTTGTCTGTCCGTCTCATTCTCATGGACACAATATCTCAGTAACACCTTGAAGGAACTTAGATATGGCACAAATATTCACCTGGACTCAAGCATGAACTGGTTAGATGTTGTTGGACACTCCTGAAGGAACGACCCCACTGTGCGACTCTGCTAATGTCAGCACTCGGCAGCAGGTTTGACGGCATATTCTGCAAAATGTCAAAGTGCTCCATTGAAACCTGTTGGAAAGCTTGAGGTCAAGTATTGCATTACTAATAATCCTCTGGTATAAAGAAGCATAATATTCTGCTGTTTCTGTGCTGTAGATATGAGACTGACGTGGAGGCCAGAATGTAAGTCGAGGATATAAAGATAAGGTCAGGGTTTACAGTATACAAGGTACAGTAAACGCATATTTCAGTGCAAGTCACAGCATATTTGACTTCATAGCTACAGAAGGAATGCTAAGCACACTTATGGTTCAAAACAGTATTGAGTATGTGGTATCTGTACAGAAAAGAGACAAAATACAAAACATATCTCTGTCACATATTAATGTCATAGTTGTTCACTCTTTGTAAAATAAATCTTTCTTTATCTACTCAAATGATATAGTATGCTGTATAGTAAATAGTATTTTCTGGCGTAGCACCCTTTTCAAACATACACAGTATTTACAGTGCGGGAGAGTAAACACTGGTTCACAGCTATCATACAGGTATTTTGCAGAGGTTTGCTACAGTTTGAACGTCACTGTGTTTTACTCACTGTTTTCTTCTTTTGTGATGATTTATATCCAAAACGTACAGAACGGTTTAAAAAAGGTTCTCCTGTCCCCGAAGCACTGGCACAGCATGGACATTACAATAGGTTTCCTCAGGAGTGACCACGAAAGTACACAGTGATTATTTCTACAACACTGAAAAGGTTGTGCTTTAGTGTAAACATGTACAAAAATCTCATGCTGAATAAAAGGTTTTCTTTTTGAAGCTATGGTACATACAGTGGCGGGTGACACTGACTGTGGGTCTCTGCAGCTGTGTTGCAGTGTGAGCTGCGTCAGTCCTTGAACACCGGCGTCATCGACGTCCCCTTGTAGAAAATATTCCGGGCGTTATCGGGGCTGTTGGCGCGCTCTGGGATCAGGATGATATTATTGCCTTTTCTCCGCAGCGTGGACTCGCGGCTGGAGGCGACTGAGAGGGTTTCTGAGGCGGTCTCTCCTCCTCCTCCTCCTCCTCCTCCACCTCCTCCTCCAGATACAGGACCACCACCATCCCCTGGAGTGACCCTTATGGTCGAGAGGCCCTGGGGGTGGAGCCTCTGCTCTGATTGGCCGGTGTTCTGAGTGTGAACAGTAACTATGGGCGGGGTGCTGACGGTGGCGGTGGTGGTGACGATGTGATTGGCGCGTTTCCTGTCGATGGAGCCTTCACGTACGGAGTCTGAGCTCTCTGAGTCTCTGTTTAGATCGTTGAGCTCAAAGGACTGCCTCAAACTCCCACCTCCTCCTCCTGGTCCTCCTCCCACTCCACCAGTCCCCACACCTCCACCACCTCCGTTGCCATGATCCAGGGAGCGCCACCTCCACGACCCGCTTCCATCAGTGGATGGAGCTTGGATCACAGGCCTGTTGTTTTCGGGGTGGGCCTCCACTCGGACGATGGCCCCGGTGCTCCCTGAGATGCTGCCTGTGGTGCTGCCCAGTGAGCTGGGCCCGGTGTTGCTGGGGGGGTCTGGATCAGTTAGCACCCGGTAGCGGGCGGAGCCCTGGCAGCTCCCGGCGGCGCTGCAGCTGATGCTGCTTTCGTCTAAGCTCTTGGAGTGTGTCTGCAGCAGGCCCTGCTGCTTGGACATGGCGATGACCTGCATGATTCTGGGCTGGGAGTTCTGCCCCGCGTCGTTAGTCCTGCATGCCGCCGTCTTCTCTGCTGCTCTGTGCCAGTTCGCCTGAACTGTGCTGTTCACTGTCGACATCCCCTCGTTCCCTCCTCCTCCTCCCACCGTCCTCGGGGAGGCGACGCTGTAGTTCTCGTGAGCTTCCTCTGGTATGTGCACCAGCTGTGAAGACCCGGGTCTAGACTGCATGGAAATCCTGGCCCCTCCTGTGATGCCACTGCAGTTACTGGGCAGGGTGGTGCTAGCGCCTGTGGCCAGTTTGGACATGTATGCGTGACCGTCGAAGCCGCCGTTCAGACCCACGGCCGAGGGTTCGGAGCTGGACCGGAGCTCCATGCTGCCGTGGTGGTGCGGGTGCTGGGAGGACTGACCTGACGAGGAGTCCACGGAGGAGGAGAAGGAGTCTGGGACCTGCAGGGAGCATTTGTGGTTGTTCTTACTCTTCCACTGAGACAGAAGCTGCTTTGAGCGGCTGGAGTCCATGGAGGCGTGGTGGAGCGTGGCGGCGTGACGTCTGGCTGCCTCCTCATATGCTGCCATGGCCTGGGGGGTGTGCACCCGAGGGAGGGTGTGGCTAAAGGTCACCATGGCGTCTTTGCTCTGGGAGCCGCGGGGGGAGATCATCTCCACGTCTGCGCCGGCGTGCTTCATGCCGTCATCAGGCCTCTGCTGCTGGAGCCCCCGGTGGAGGAGGCCCTCAGAGTGGGAGGTGGGGATGCCCGGCTCCCCGGCCATGCTGGCTTTCATCTGCAGGTGGTGAAGGACGGCCTCCTGGCTGATGTGGGGCAGAGAGCAGGGGGGGCGGTGCAGCAGAGGAGGGGGGCTGCAGCTGGACTCCTCACTAGGCTGGAAGTTTCCCACTGCGTACAAGCCCTGAGGAAACACAGAGGTCGTTCAGAGTTAAACACTGACGACGGTTTCACTTGATGTTGTCCAACGATTTCAAACTGACTTACAGGAAACGGAGATGACACAGTCGTTTAAGGTTTTACACCTTTACCTGCGTGTTTAAAATCAACCAGAGTTTTATTTATCAATTAGATAAGATGAATAAAATAATAAATTTCAACCAATCAGAGCAAACTACTTTCATAACCTTCATTAACGATCTGGGAGTTAATGAAGGTCCCATCAGTCCCATTAGTGAAACTCAAGCAGCTGGAGTTCAGTGAAAAACCTTGAATGGTACGAAGGGAAACTAAAACCTGAATTCTCCTGTAACTGTGACAGAAGACAGAAAATATTTCATGGATGAAGAAACTTTCCTGCAGCAGTGGAAGAAAGTGAAGCCTTGAAAGTTAAAACACAAACTGTAGTAACTGTGTTATTAGACCTTGACCTTGGCGTTGGGCTCAGTGTGGTCCTGTGGACCGACCCAAACACTGAGACACAACAGAGACTCTCTCTCTTTACTGTGGACAACACACTGCTTCAAACGTGTTACTGAAAGTGTTTGAGCTGCTGCTTTGACTCTGAGCCACAGAAATCCTCTACAGAGACTCACTGATGAATGAGGTGAACAGCATTGTGGGTGATAAGAGGCCTCTTCATTTAAACTGTTGCCATCTGGGAACAGCTCCAAGTTTTCATTTGTTCCACAACACATTAAGTTTTTAAACGAGTGAGTCACATGACGATCAGACGAGACGTCCTGCTTCTCTGGTGAAGGAGCAACATGAGTCTGTTCACCAGGATTTATGTCTCTGTGATGTTGTGCCTTGTGATTACGCTGCAAACCAATTTCCCTACAGAGACCAACAAAGTATCTGTCTGTCCACTGTTCCCTACGGAAGCTGAGGAGGGCCATACCCACAAATATATCTTTATCCCGTTATCTGGAGAAAACGCAGCGCCACAGAACGCCGTCATCGCAGGATAATTATTCCGTTATCTAATATAACAGAGCTCTGTTATCTCCAGGTAACGGGATCAAACAGTATTTGTGGGTATGACCTTTCTCTGCTTCCGTAGCTCCCGTCACTCTACACTCAATAACCCACAACGCAAATGTATTAAAGTCAAAGACTGAAGCATCTCATCACTGAAGTATTCAGTCTGTGCAGGTGATGTGTGTGTGTCAGTGTAGAGTCACAGTATAGATCCTCACAGTATAGATCCTATATCTCACGTCTCCATCATTAGGACGCCGAGCGGTTCAAACATGGCCGACAGAGGAGGAGTCGGCTGTGGTTGGTTTTTCTCCTGTGATGAACACAGTGTGTGGTCTCACTGTCTTTCTAAAACAAATAATGCTCAAGTACAGATACTTAAATAGAAATACACTGAAATACAGTACCCAAGTAATTGTACTTATTGTTACTGCTAACTGCTCGTACTTCCTGTTGAAGCCAGATGTTCCTCGTCTTCATCACTGACTGACTGTGACTTGTCTTTGCTCTGGGTTAGATGAGATTCAGTGTTTGATGTTATTGTTAGGAACTTCAGATTCATAGTCCCTCCTCTCCACAAGGAGGCACACACCCCAGGGTGGGGACAAACCCCCCCTCACCCTTTGACTTCTGTTTGTCTTGTGTCTTGTCTGGCTTTATCGTCAGTCTAAGTAGGATTTTCTTCATCTTTCATTGTTGGGATTATGTGTTCTAACTTGATATCGTTTACTCTATCTGTTGTTCTAGTTGTTAATTAATGAAGTAAAGCTAATTATTATTTGAAACATTGCGATTTAAAGGCCAGATTTTAGATTTGAGGGGCAGATTTTGTTTTTATGTTTTCCTCCTTTGTTGTTGGTAAACATCCTGGGAATCAACATCCTGTAAATAAATCAAATAACTGATGGCAGCTCGTTTCCTGGTGGTTTGTGGCTGCAGCTACAACCTTAAGTACCAACTATTACTGAGAGACTTAATTTAGCACATATAACAACAGGCCTTGAATCGTGCTGGTGACAGACTCCACTTTCAGTGCCTCTAAATAAATCTAACTACACTGTTTAAGTTTCTGGTTGACGTCCGTCCGGAGGACTGTACCACTGTAAAGGAAGCAGCTGATGGGACTGGCTCCTACCAGGTACACGGCGATAGCTCCTCCCAGCAGGAAGCCCAGGTAGACGTCGATGGCGTGGTTCTTGTACTGGATGATCCTGGTCAGACCGCAGATGATGGCGCAGATGACGAAGGAGAAGACCAGCAGGGGCTTGAGCAGCTTGGACGAGTCGGTCAGAGTGCTGTTGAAGTACATCTGTGGACACACCACACATTAATGATTTAGGTCACAGGTGTAGAGCTGCTGGAGACACAGGAACGACGCTCTGCCACTTTATTTCTCCACGTGAGGAAATAAAATCTCCACAGGTCACATGATCAGGTTGAAAATCATCTACATTTTTAAGATCTTAAAGATCTGATCACTAAAGAGTCTGTCATGCAGAGAGCTGATAGAAACTAATGGTCTCAGTTTTCATATTGACCTTTAAGGTGTATTGATTGATTTCCAAATGTCAATCATACACTGAGGAACACACAGGAAAACATTCCACCTTAAAAGGCGGTAGCTGCCGGCAGCCTCTGAGCTGCTCAGATGGTTCATCAGTAAAAACATCTTTTCATTCATCCTTCACTCTCTGACAGTTTCTGTATCTGTGATGCTTTTACACAGAAACATGACAGAGTCGTCTGTTACACCTGGACAGAAAGCTAGCTTAGCCTAGTCTGTTAGCTTAGCTAC
>NW_019522532.1:6000-10885 GCF_002814215.2 Seriola lalandi dorsalis | reverse complement strand
ATATATATATATATATATATATATATATATATATATATACACACACACATACCTGCTTGTGAAGTAAAGTAGAATTCAGTCATTATATTGCACCTATCTATAAAATTAACAATTGTACAAATAAAGATAATATACCATCATACTGGACGTACACCTTAATTTATACCTGCATAGTCTTAATTCATATACACCCACGTGCACATACATATACACATATACACAACTAAATGTCAAGTGGAGAATAATCACCTCTCATTGATCTGATGGATGTTTGTCTGATGCTGCATCACATTCTGCTGATGAACCTGTTCATACATTCAGTCTGACATCTGATCATGTGATCACAGTTCACTGCTCTGTGTAAACTTGTCGCCGTAGCAACAGTGGTTACATAACCATAGAAAGAAGCCACAACTTAACTGTGTGTAAACAAACAGCTTCCTGCTGTGAGTGAGAACTGAGCTGCTCCATCACCTCTCACCTTGTCTTTAACTGAACACAGAGACCACTTATCTCCAGAGAGGCTGCTCGCTCTGTATCGGCTCACTGATGGAAACTGGCCTATCAGGTGGAGGGACGGTTCATGGTCCACAGAAGAACTTGGTGCAGATCTCAAACCCTCACAGATGGTCCAGCCTGTCATCGACCTCCACTGTCTCCCCTGACCTCCTGAATCACACTCAGACTCTGCTGCTGCCTTCAGAGACACTTCTGGGTCTGACCTCAGTCACTAAGGCTTCCTCTCAGCCACTGTGTCCCGCTGTCATCACCGTCCTGCACACCAGACGTCTCAGTCCAGACTGTTCTGGTCTGTGGTTCTGTCAGAGGGCCGACCCGCTCTGTCTTCAGAGAGCGCCTCCTCTCCTCACATGTCCAACTCGCTCTTATTCTAAACTTCACCTGATCTGTGATCTGAGCTGGTGGAGGAACATGTCTGGCCTCGGTGGAAGTACGGAGTCTACTGAGTGTCATTCTGGTTTGAATGGGTTAAAGTGAGTTTTCTTAGTTAGTCCAGATTTACTGTCTCACTCTGGTTCTTTCCTCCACGCTGTGTTAAATCCACTCATCTATAAACATGTCAGCTTCAGGAAAGGAGAAGAGAGACACTGAAAACTCACCTGTGAAGGTGATGGTCAGTCAGTGTAGATCCTGAATCACACACTTCTTCATATTATTAATATTTCAGCATTACTGGACAAGGGGAAACAGGACTGTGGACAAACTCTCCTCCTGCCTCTCAGTCAGTCTGGTGCACACATCAAGCTGAAGGCTGAACCAACAGACACAGTGTAAACAGGCTCTCAGCAGAGCAGCTGCTACACTGACTGATCGTCACCTTCACAGGTGAGTTTACAGCGATCTGCTCAGTGTGCTGCAGCTGATCATTCGCTCTCTGCCCTCAGACTCATTTCATTCATCTTTTCTTTGTTCCTTGACATTTGATAGACAAGTGGGTTTAACACGACCAGGAGAAAGAACCAGTGTGAGACCGTAAATGTTGTCTACCTGCAGCTCATGTGTCATCTTGTACTGTATCATTGGGGGGGGGGTGGTGAACAGGGCCAAGTGTGTGGGAACAAACCGCTACTCACCGAAACGTAGACAGCGGCGAAGGATGCGAGGGTGGCGTGCTGCGATGGGAAGGATTTTCTGCAAAAGATGAAAGAGAAACAGACTCACTCACATCTGTGTGAGTCAACAGGAGGTGGACGCACGCACACACACACACACACAGGCGTGATGAGGAATCTCTCACACACACACGCGCACACAAACACACACACACGTGTGCACACACACACACGCGCGTGCACACACACACACACACACACACACACACACTGGTTGTTACAGGCTGGATGACTGAACCAAATGAGACGCTTCTTTTCATCCTCGTCAAGCTTTTGTTCACGTTAGAAACTCCAAAATAATCCAACAAAGGCTCCACGTCTCAGTCTGATGCTACGAGACAAGCAGCCAACCAACACACACATGCACACACATGCACGCACGCACGCACACACACACTGCGGTGAAGCAGGAGCTTGACTTACAAACTGAGAGTGAACATGTGGCCCAGTTTTTCTGTGAGCAACATCCCAGTGACCTACTTCTGACAACTCCACCCTCCTCTTCCTCACTCCTGACTCTGCATGTGTGTGTGTGTGTGTGTGTGTCTGTGTGTGTGTCTTAAACCAACACTTAACATCTGGAGTCATAAAAAATGCATTCATATGAAAACTGCCTCTGCATAAAATAACGCTCTTTAACATGAACGTTTATATTAATATGCATGTTATTGTGCGTATATCAGATTATTACAGGACATTACAAGTTTATCTGAAGTGAATCTGAGATGAACCGTCTCCACCAACAGTTCCCTCCATATGATCCATGTGACCCTGTTTGTTTTGGCCTCTTCCTGCTTCCTGTGTTTTGCTCAGGTACTTCCTGATTACCTGACTGGCTTCACCTGGTTGGAGCCTGTTTAAGCTGAGAGGTTCCAAGATGGCCGCTCTCTCTCTCTCAGCTCTGAGGGCTGGTGCCATCTTGGTTTCAGGCTTCAGTTCTTGTACATGTAGTTTAAGTTAATCTTTTAATGATCTGTGTGAACAGGAGGAATAATTACAGTAAAGAAAAGCCTGTTCAAAGTCCACATACAGGAGCATCTGCATCTCCAACACCTCACTGCTTCCTGCACTGAACACACGTCTGTATTCACCTGCTGCTGATGTTGTTCAGCCTTTTGACCACCTGGTTCCTGGAACTCAGGGGCCCCGGGCCCTCAACTGGTTTGTTTCCACTGCGTCTTAAGAAGCGTGAAGATTAGACCAATTAAACTGATAAGAGATTAAAGATGACGCCTTTGTTCCTCACAGTTTTCACATACAAGGAAACAATAACAGAGTCGACTCAGTAACTCACTAATGAACAGACACACAGGTGAAGATCATCCTCGCTGATCTGATCAAACAGGAAATGGTTTGTAGTTAAAGTGAAGAAGCTGTGAAGTGAATCAAGCCCCATTAGGAAAGATAAGCTCCATGTATGTGAGAAGAGACGGAGGCTGGATCGTGTGAATGACTGATTTCTGTTTATTTATATTTCTTCTAAAGACTTGTTCCAATGAACCTGCTCCATCTGCACAGATTAATATTCGTTATAACAGGAGGAGAGACTTGATTCTTCTTTATTCTCTCTGTCTGTCCGTCATGTCAACGCAAATTCTCCAGAACACGTTCGGGGAATTTCTTCACGTGTGGCGCAAACATTCACTTGGACTTCAGGATTAACAGATTTTGGTCATTAAAGGTCAAAGGTCAAAGGTCAGTGTGACCTCACAAAGTTTCACACAGATGTTTAATATTTCCTCTGACTCTGGATAAACAGGATGTGGAACTAGTCTGAGTGGCGGAGGGATACGACCATGGGGAGGTGGTCCTAGTGTTTTGGTTGGTTTTGTGTCAGTGCAGTAATTCCTTTATATATGCTGATTTGTTCCGTTTCTCCTCTTCATGTTCTAGCTCTCTTGCTCTCTGGTTTACAGACACTCAATACAGTATATTATATATTTGTTTTTAACACCTACACCTGTGTACCTGGTTCTAATGCTAATGCTAGTGTCTCCATCATTGACAGATCGTGGGCTGGAGGATAGTTGTACTCCTGTTAACAACGTTGTTATAGAACCGTGTTCGTCTCATATTGGAGCTGTTTGATCGGTGTGTGTCAGGATGTGGAACGTCAACAGTCGAGTCATTAGATCCAGTTTGTCCTTCAGGCGGCACCTCGCTGTGTCTCCAGGTTTGGTGCAGATTTAACAGGCAGCTTATACAGAGAGTCAGTCAGTGTCCTTCAGACTAAAACCAGGGAACAAAAGTCACATGTTCGCAGTCAACACCACAGATTATTGTCTGCAGTCTGCAACATGCACTGAAACGTATCTGTGGCTATTTTTAGGCAGGTGTACGGTAAATCCCTCCAACCAGAGGAAGGAAGCTGCCACACACCTCTGGATGATTTTAGTCACCCCCTGACCTTCCCTTTAGCTCCCTGTCAGAATAAAAGTTCCACAGAAGCCAGACTACAATTAAATGTAAATAAAGACATTTAGAGCATTTGAATGAATTGATAGTGACTCTAAATGTTACATGTATGTTTCAGGATGACCTCCGGCCCAGACCGTAAAGACTCAGAGTCTTTGCTGCAGGGAGGCAGGTCGTTGTTAGAGCAGGTTAATAATAACCGTGGTTCACAAACACTGCAGAGAAACAGCTTTTCATGCTGCTCTGGAAACCAGACCGAAGCTCCGGCTGAGAGCAGAAGACTGTGTTGATGCCAGGAGCGGTGGGTTATATTTAGACCCTCGTACTCTGCAGCCAAAACGACGTGCATCCCAAACACACGGGTCGAACTGAGACTCATCCAGCCCCGCCCACGTCCCTCTGCTGCCTCCTGACACACACACACTCATCACACCTCATCACACCTCATCACACCTCACAGGAACCAGCCGCCATCAGGTCCCTGCTTTAATCAGAGACAGACTCAGTGTTGGTGTCGATCCCGAGGATCTAACGGCTGAATCACAGAGAATCAAGTCACAGTTGTCTGTCAGCAGAGAAATTAAAGAACAGCCTCTTTTTCTGTGAACAGAGTCCTCTTGTTCCTGTTCCTGTTCCTGTTTCCTGTTCCTATCCCTGTTTCCTGTTCCTGTTTTTATCCCTGTTTCCTGTTCCTGTTTCCTGTTCCTGTTTCCTGTTCCTATCCCTGTTTCCTGTTCCTGTTTTTATCCCTGTTTCCTGTTCCTGTTTCCTGTTCCTGTTTCCTGTTCCTATCCCTGTTTCCTGTTCCTGTTTTTATCCCTGTTTCCTGTTCCTGTTTC
>NW_019522532.1:0-777 GCF_002814215.2 Seriola lalandi dorsalis | reverse complement strand
GGGGGGTGGAGGGGTGAAGGTGATGGAGGTCGGCGTGTGGAACTAACTGCTCTTATAAACATGGACTTCTCCGGCTGATCTCAGCTCAGATCTGGTGACTTCAGGGACCCCGTCTCTGAGCTCTGAGCTGCTGCATGTTACTGCAGGATGTCCAGTCCTGTCAGCAGCACTGAGCCCACACTGACTGTTCTCCCTCAGACTCCTGGAGCTGCCACACTCACAGGTACCGGGGAGGAAAACTAAAGGCTTCACTCTTATTATACATTTTCAGAACCATTCTGACCCTAACCCACCTAAATAAATAATCTGCTCATACAGCTGCAGATCTGTTTGGATACTTGAAACGAAGAAGAGATGGAAACTCAGACACCGACACACCAGCACTCAGCCGTTCTGTTGTGACAGAATATTTCCCAGCAGCCCCCGGGGCTCTGTGGTGTCCCATTAAAGAGCACCACGCAGGAGCGAGGTGCGTGTGTCGGCAGACAGCTGATGTGTAACTGAAGGCGGTAAAGTTTGGACTGCAGTCTGATTCTTGGGTGGGAGTCGAACGAGGCCTCCAGCATCACGAGCTTCATCATGCAGCTTAATGCCCTGATTCACTGCTGCACAGGCGCCGCTGCTAATGCTAATGCTAAGTAGAGCAGTGTGATGGAGGAGGGCCCCGCTGGGAGCCCAACAAAGGGGGATCTCTTCAAGTCAACACACACACACACACACACACACACACACACACACACACAAGTGTACAAGTGTAAGGAAGTGCACAGAGAGCCT
>NW_019522531.1:0-2277 GCF_002814215.2 Seriola lalandi dorsalis | reverse complement strand
TTATTCACGTGTGGGCTGCACATCTGCAGGAGTAGTGAGAAAAAGAGAGGCAGCTGTGCAGGGAAGCAGCATTCACTACTGATCTATGTATGTGTGTATCTGTGTGGGCTGAATGTAAATCAATCATAGGAGTGGGAAAACAAACAAAATAACAGCTGACCTTTGCCATACAGTATCATGCCCTGAAGGCCTTTTTCTCTTATCTCAGTTCAGTCCCCCAACCACTGTTTCTTTGATGTTGTTTTTATTCTTTCTTGTACAGTTCACCTATTGAGTGTACAGAAATGTTTTATTTATTCTGGGAAGGCAAATCTAAAACAGAAATGTGTGCATACACACATTACACATACCCCTGGGTTATATGTTCCATATACAGTACATAATGGAGTATAAAATAGATAATTTACAAGTTCAGGGCAAAATCGATAAATGTTGTTGTCAGCTGAAATTGATATTTCCCTAATTTTTCAGTATTTTGCTGAAATAAGTATTTGTTTTGGCCAGTGACTTGTTGTTTTCATTCAGTCCTACAGCGCTCATCATTATTGTTTCCAGCAGTAGTTTCAAGAGGAAAAGCTCATTGCTCAAGCTTATGTGCACATCTATATGTTGATAGTTTTTCTTTCCTCCTAGTGGCCAGAAAAGTTAACGTTAAGGCAGTTAATGCGGGTTTTAGGAGTGATAGTAACTAGTACATAATCAGTAGATAATTATTTTAGTGTGCATCCACCTTATCAAACATAGACGAAACTGAGCAACATCAGGTCAGGAGGGGAAAAAAATTTGGAAGTAAAAATTTGTAGGAAACCTTAAAAAACACGCACTCACACACACACAAATACAAATAGGGGTGTCCTCGTTAACCCTAACCTAATAACCGAAATAGGCCCTAATTTGGCCCCAGCAGCCCAGTTAAATATCAACCTATCACACGTAACGTGCATGACAGATTCATCTTGGTGTGTGTGTCTCGACCATGAAAGAGCAAGCGAGAACACACTGGCCCCTCTGTATAAGCAGAGGTCAAACTGCTAGGCTTGCTGAGGACAGAATTGTGTGACTTTAATTGGTGTTGCAACCTTATTGGAAAACAGTGTCAATAAATCGAATTGCTGTCAAAGTTTGTGCATGTGTTCCTGTGTGTGCGAGAATGAATGGAGGTTTTTACAGCTGCACAGTTCTGACGGAGCAGGATTATGGTCTTTTTGTCTTGATGGTTGTAATAGATCAACATTTTATAAAAGCAAGAAAAGATCAATTCTTAATGCTTCCTATTAATCGGCACAAGTCTGATATTTTTCTCTAATCTAAAATGATCGATAATGTTTTTTTACATGCTGGTATTCACTCAGAGATATCTCCACATCGCACAAACTCAGCGTGGAATAAGTAGGTTATTTTGGTTTGTGATCAGAGATCGGTTTGCCAAGATCACATTTCGGCATGTTCTTTGAAATGCGAGTCTCCTGCCATATTGCCACAGACTGCGCCAGACTGCACCTGTGGAGCGGAGTGTGTGTGTTTTATAAGAGAGGAGGAGAGATGTGATAGGCCTCTCACCTCCGACAGCTTCCAGAAACAGTAGTGCGATTGTTCCTTCTGTAGATTACTGTGATATGAAGCCTCATGCTTTCAGAGAACATGTGACTCTTATTTGGTTGGGAGAGGACAGAGTTACACTGTGTATATCTCTCTCTGCCTGTGTATGTGTGTGTGTGTGTGTGTGTGTGTGTGTGTAATTATTTATCTGTGAACCCCTACAGTGCATGTCCTGCTTGCCTAACTTGCCCCGGTGAGGTGGGTGAACCCCTGGTTGAACCTATGACTGTGAAAATCTGTTCTAAACTGCGTGAAAATTGTGAAAGTGGCTCAAATAGGCTCCTATTTTTTTTTATACCAGTAAGACTGAGACTTCTGCATTAAAATGCCTCTTCAACTCCTACATTATTTAAAAGTGTTCGGGAGGCACACTAACTCGACTGGTGGCAGGCAGGTGGCTGCTTATCCACACAGAGGTGGTGTTTCCGCGCAGCAAACTCACAGATGACACGGAGCTCAGAGGGATTTAGGGAGAAATTTTTAAATACATCAACTACAGTGCAGAAATCTCACTCACACTGCAGATATTAAGGCTGTATAAGCCGCAACGCAAAGATGGAGTCTTTGGCTTTGGGCCGGTAAATCATCAGTCTATCTATGAGTCAGTGGAAAATACCAATACCATATCAATTTTTTGAAACTTTTGAAACTTTTTGTCTAAATCATAAAACAACAGTG
>NW_019522530.1:2267-2853 GCF_002814215.2 Seriola lalandi dorsalis | reverse complement strand
ACACGCACACACACACACACACACGCACCCACACACACACACGCACCCACACACACACACACAGAAATAAAAAGAGTCAGACACACACACCTGATTATTTCATATTTAAATCTCAGCTTCAGGGGATCCCCTGTGACAGGTGTGTGAGCTCTCACCTGGTCGACCAGTGGGCTCAGCAGGGCGTCGGCTCGCTCTTTACTGAGGAAGTGCTGAGTGTCGTACAGGAAGATCTTGTGGAGACAGTCGAGGACGTACTGAAGCAGCAGACTGGTCTTCTCCACACCAACACCTGAGTCCAACAACAGCTGGTCTGAGGACGGAGACACGGAGACACGGAGACACGGAGACACTGAGACACTGAGACATCTACTATTTACTGAATCTGCAGCAGCTTCATCCTGAAGCTGAAATAAATTACAAATTTGCTAAATGAAGAAATGACGTATTAAAAAAAAAAAAAAGAAATAAGTTAAATTACAAAATAAAATGTCAAATTTAACAGAAAATAAAAAGAGGTAAAATAAAATATTATACAATAGTGATGATGTGTGGGCTCACCTGTCTTGGAGCTGTTGGTCTGTTGGAG
>NW_019522530.1:0-1088 GCF_002814215.2 Seriola lalandi dorsalis | reverse complement strand
GTTGTAGGTTTGTAATGTGAGAAATCCTGAAGTGTTGGGCTCCGAGTTCTTCCTCAGAGAAACAGGAGAAAGTTGCTGCAGAAACTCTCCAGTCAGAGAAAGAGCTTCCTCTCACCTTGTGATCCACGACCATGTTGCTGTAGCACTTGGTGAGGGTGGGCAGTAGGACCCGGGGGGGCAGCTGGGTGGCCAGGGTGCTCCTGAGGGAGGCGAGACGTACGGAGAGCTGGGCGGCAGAGGAGGAGGAGGAGGAGGAGGTCTCTACCTGCCGAGTCAGCCGACACACCTGCAGAAACAGGAAGTGTTAATGTGATGCTGATGATGACGAACCTGAGACCAGAGATCGACCCAGGACCAGGACCGGAGTCCGGACCAGGAGCAGCTTTGTCCTGACGAGGCCCAGCTGATGGATTTAGGATGAATTAAGATTTATGACCTTCAGGTGGAACACTTTTTGGATCAGGTCTAGTCTTCCTCGGGTGTGTTCAGGTGTGTTCATGTGTGTTCTGACTGACCTCTTCCTGTCACATGTTCAGGAAATACTCCACCGAGGAGGCGGGGGCGGGGCCTCTCACCTGTGATGTGGTGTCCTGCAGGTAGGGGCTGATGAAGTGAGGCAGCGTCTCTGTGACTCTCTGGAGGGCGGTGACGGCGCTCAGCAGGTAGATCTCATTGGTCAGCAGCTCCTTCCTGTCTGTCAGCGTGTGCAGCAGCGCCGGCATCAACCTGCAGGAGAGCAGACAGAACAGCAGCAGGTTATAATAATAATAATAATCATATTTATTATTATGTTATTGTGATAAGACACAGGTTTGAGTCGATGTCGTGATGCTGCTCAGGTGTATCCTCACCTGGGTAACTGTGGGATGGTGAGCGCCTTTAGCGCAGCGACCACCTCAGCGATGCAGAGCAGCGCGCTGCCCGTCACGTTCTTCTCTTCCTCCGCCAACGTGACCATCTGCACCGTCTGCAGCAGCACGGGGACGAACGCCTCCTGGTGGGCGGAGCCAAAACTGCGACAGAGCAGCTTGAGGCTGTAGAGCGCCGTCTGCCGGTTGATAGCCTGCTCCGCCTCCTCCTCCATCGCC
>NW_019522529.1:1680-2087 GCF_002814215.2 Seriola lalandi dorsalis | reverse complement strand
ACACACACACACACACACACACACACACACACACACACACACAGGTTAATAATTAATTAACAAAAATAATTATATTGATGAAACAACCGGCACATGACCGCGTGACCCAGATTCACTGGACTCATTAGATTAGTTGGATGGGTAATGGTGTGTGTGTGAGTGTGTGTATGTGTGTGAGTGTGAGTGTGTGTATGTGTGTGAGTGTGTGTGTGTTCCTATAGGGCCAGGACAGAGTGAGGGGGAGGGGCAGAAAGGAGGTTGTGGATTTGAACTTTCTAAAAATAGACGTCATTTAGCAGCAGAATAAAAACACTCAGGTCCAGTTTACATAAGAGATCAGGTGGATTAGAGTCGTTCTGTCGAGGCCTGTGTGTCACAGACAAAGTGTGCCACTACACACAGCCCCT
>NW_019522529.1:0-705 GCF_002814215.2 Seriola lalandi dorsalis | reverse complement strand
TCTTGGCATCGAGTGACCGAAAGCGGTGGAGTAGTTCTCCGTGGGGCAGCGTTTAGGGCTGGACTTGGCAGAGAGAGGCATGAGTAAAGTCTCTCTCTTTGCTGCATGGAAGAGAGAACAGCTCAGCTTTAATTAAAACCTTAATACAGCAACACAGCGTTAATTAGAAACTGCTTTCTCCAGAGGGTTTTTAGCGACCCATTAAAATGTAGAAAGATGTGACAGTCCTCTGTACAATATCTGTGGAACCTCGTGTGTGTTTATTGTTTGTCATTTCTTTTCATTTTGTTCCATCTCCATTTTTTCTGTGATGACACAACGTTAAAATAACAATTTGGTGATCTGGGCCGTCTGTCCCACTTCATTCGACAAAGAGGAAGAAGAAGAAGAAGAAGAGGAGGTTTCATGTTGTTTCACTGTGGACGGACGTCTCTACGAACATGACGCAAATGTTTAAACGTGAAAAATATCATTTAAAAAAAGTGGATGACTTAATTTAAACGCAGTCCATGTCGCTGTAAGTTTGTCATGTCATTCTGTTAGTTAAGACTAAGACTGGGAGTGTGTGGAAGGACTGGGAGTGTGTGGAAGGACTGGGAGTGTGTGAGGAAGGACTGGGTGTGTGTGGAAGGACTGGGAGTGTGTGAGGAAGGACTGGGTGTGTGTGGAAGGACTGGGAGTGTGTGTGGAAGGACTGGGAGTGTG
>NW_019522528.1:0-790 GCF_002814215.2 Seriola lalandi dorsalis | reverse complement strand
TACTATACTATGACGTTTTTTGCCATTTTTTGCCATATTATACTATGAAATTTTTTGCCATACTATACTATGACGTTTTTTATCATTTTTATACCTTACTATACTATGACGTTTTTTGCCATATATTACTATGACGTTTTTAGCCATTTTCTTGCCTTACTATACTATGATATTTTTTGCCATTTTATGCCTTACTATAGTATATAATTTTTTGCCATACTATACTATGATGTTTTTTGCCATTTTTATGCCTTACTATACTATGAAATTTTATGCCATACTATAGCATGACGTTTTTTGCCATTTTTTGCCATATTATACTATGAAATTTTTTGCCATACTATACTATGACGTTTTTTGCCATTTTTTGCCATACTATACTATGACGTTTTTTGCCATTTTTATGCCTTACTATACAATGATGTTTTTTGCCATTTTTATGCCTTACTATATTATGAGTTTTTTTTTTTTTACCATTTTTATGCCTTACTATACTATGACTTTTTTCTGCCATTTTCATGCCTTACTATACTATGACGTTTTTTGCTATTTTTATGCCTTACTATACTATATCATTTTTTTCCATACTATACTATGACGTTTTTTGCCCTTTTTATGCCTTACTATACTATAACGTTTTTTGCCACATAATACTGTGACGTTTTTTGCTATTTTTTGCCTTATTATAGTATGACGTTTTTTGCCGTTTTTATGCCTTACTATACTATGACGTTTTTTGCCATTTTTTGCCATATTATACTATGAAATTTTTTGCCATACTATACTATGA
>NW_019522527.1:9539-10018 GCF_002814215.2 Seriola lalandi dorsalis | reverse complement strand
GGGGGGGGTAACAGGTGAGTTAGATTAGAGCCGGGAAAAACCTTCACACACCTGAGACTGAAAACTGCCCGCTAAAAACTGTTTACATGCTTTAATTTAAATACCTCTTTCTGATAGATAGATAGATAGATAGATAGATAGATAGATAGATAGATAGATAGATAGATAGATAGATAGAATATAACTGAACATATGGATATATCTGCCATGCTATATTGATTTATCGTGTGATATTTCTTTATACAACAGTTCTATGAGCTAAATAAACAACAACAACAGATCATGATTTCTTTGTTTATTTCATCACAAATAGTTCCACATCTGGACAGGTACTGTACTGTTGCTAAGCAACACATAAAATGTTCCTGACCTGCAGTGACACTAGCTGCTGCCTCGTCTCCTGGTTCCCTCAGGTGTTCCTGAAGGATCCACCTTCTTCCTTCATCCTCTCCTGACGACATCGTTTCATTCAAACGTAA
>NW_019522527.1:7020-8039 GCF_002814215.2 Seriola lalandi dorsalis | reverse complement strand
CCCCCCCCCCCCTCACAATGAGGCTGTTTCTGTGTCACCAGCTCTGGTCTGAAACTGGTCCTAGATCAGATTCTAGACCTGATTCAATGAGCTCAGGTTCATCTGAACCAGGAGCATCACAGGTTGCTCCACCCAGGAAGTGGTTACCATGGAAACTAGATTTTTCCAGGTCAGTGTTTCACGACCTGAGAAGCAGAAACAGTTTGATCGTCTTCAGTCTGATCAGTTTAATATCAATGTTAATCATGTTGTGGATCATTCATCAATAATCTGTCAAACGTATTGATGACACAGAAACAGGCTGTCCTCTGCTGGAGACGCAGAGACACACATATGTACATGTCTTCATGTCTTCTGTCCTGATGTCCTCATGGTCGTCCTCTCCACACAAAGCCGCGATCAGACACTTAAAGACAGTCCAGGAGAAATCCTCAGTCCTCAGTCCTGGTCTCTGTCTTCTGTCCTGGTCTCTGTCCTGGTCTCTGTCCTCAGTCCTTGTCTCTGTCCTTGTCTCTGTCTTCTGTCCTGGTCTCTGTCCTGGTCTCTGTCCTGGTCTCAGTCCTCAGTCCTGGTCTCTGTCCTGGTCTCTGTCTCTGTCCTGGTCTCTGTCCTTGTCTCTGTCCTGGTCTCTGTCCTTGTCTCTGTCTTCTGTCCTGGTCTCTGTCCTTGTCTCTGTCCTGGTCTCTGTCCTCAGTCCTGGTCTCTGTCCTGGTCTCTGTTTTTTGTCCTGGTCTCTGTCTCTGTCCTGGTCTCTGTCCTGGTCTCTGTTTTTTGTCCTTGTCTCTGTCCTGGTCTCTGTTTTTTGTCCTGGTCTCTGTCTCTGTCCTGGTCTCTGTTTTTTGTCCTTGTCTCTGTCCTGGTCTCTGTCCTGGCCTCTGTCTTCTGTCCTTTTCTCTGTCCTGGTCTCTGTCCTTGTCTCTGTCTTTGTCTCTGTCTGTGGACTCTGGGTTTTGTGTAGAAATGATTCAAGGACATTTTGGTTGTTGACAGAGACTGAGAAGCTTGTGGACCGTGTGGGG
>NW_019522527.1:5630-6167 GCF_002814215.2 Seriola lalandi dorsalis | reverse complement strand
TTATATCATATTATTTGATATTATTTTGGATGATATTACATCATCACTGTGACTCTGCTAATGTCCCACTGTGGGTTAATAAAGGAACATCTGTCTTATGTGACCTGATCCACCCTCTGACCAGCAGGGGGCGCCGAGTCCTTCAGACCAGAGCAGCTGAACACACCCACTGGATTTCATCTACTAACATTCAATACTTTACATCTTTATATCTTTATACTTTTTTACAAACGAAGATGTTACATATAAACGTTCTGAATGATGATCTTAACGTATGATGATTAAACTAACAAGCACAATTTTAATATAATGACAGAGAGGATTAAACTATTATAACATAAAAATAATAATAATAAAAATAATAATATTAATATTTGCTGTGATTATTATATTCATCATGTTGCTGAGGTTGTTTTTATTATTATAATTTTATTATAATTTAAAATTGATATAATTTATACATTTATAGTTGGTGATGTACCAAAGTCACAGTAAACCTTGTATCTTGAAAAAACTATTTTAATATAATTCTATTTT
>NW_019522527.1:4835-5582 GCF_002814215.2 Seriola lalandi dorsalis | reverse complement strand
TCTGAGTCACAGGTATGCAGGTGCTGCCCCCTGCTGTCAGACACAAGCACCGCCTCCTTCAGCCATGATGACATCACTCTGTTATTGTCCTGGATTACATTCACATATTAAAACCTGTTTTCAGGACATGTCCATAAGACCCTGATCTGGATTTATCTGCCAACCACAGACTGACCTGATTTCCCTGTCAGCAACACACACACACACACACACACACACACACACACACACACACACACGTTGACCTGACTGTTGGATCACGAACCTGAATATGATCCAGACTCTGAGCCGCCACATTCAGATCAATGTTCAGTCTCAGGACCTCATGTCACAATCCAGGTTCTAATCCCAGATCAACAGAACTCGCTTTAATCCGTCACAAATGATCCATAAAGACAAATATGTACGATCAACTAAATCCACTGCAGCCATCAGTGTTGCTCCATACACAGACAATGTGCAGTAACTACTTATTTTATAAAACACAGTTAAGATAAAAAATCTCACTTTCTAACATCTAACATAATAATATTATATTATACATATAATATTTAATATTGATTTCCATATATATGTAAGATAATTGAATATTATATTGAATGTTTAGGACGGATAATATTGTGTTTTCATCAGTTCTGACGCTGAAACATTTGAAAGTCACACTCTGCTTCCTGTGGAGTTTAAATGCAGCGAGCTCAAGGTGACAACTGAAGAAGAAGAAGAAGAAGAAGAAGAAGAAGAAGAAGA
>NW_019522527.1:3313-4279 GCF_002814215.2 Seriola lalandi dorsalis | reverse complement strand
TCCTCCTCCTCCTCCTCCTCCTCCTCCTCCTCCTCTGCTGAAGGCCTTAAAAGGAAGCGGCCTGTTCTCTGGAAGCAGGAGAAGTCTTCCTGTCTCCAGGAACCTCCCACTGGGACGTTGGACATTTGGAGTCTCACTGAGCTTCATTGACAAACCGCTCACACATCCAGTCTGAACCAGAGGAAACCTCCGCTGCGATGAACATGAACGTAGTCATTCATTCATTCATTCATTCATTCATTCATTCATTCAGTCACTCACTCACATCCTCAGCTCATCACGCAGGAAATAAATCAATCAACTCATATTTTATCACTAACCAATGCGTGATTAGCATATTAGCATAAACCTGGATGTAGCTACAGATCTGATACAGCTTTGCTTTGCTGCAACTACAAAATCCCCCATAATGCACATGTGCAAACAGGAAGTGCCAAAACATCTTCATGGGTTTATAATCTATAATCTATAATCTATCCAGGTTAAACCCAGAGAGCGTCTGTGTTAATGTCTGAAGAGACTTGATGTGTGTGTTAGAGCATCAGCAAACCTGACCTGTCAACCACACCACACAGGTGTGATGGATCTGCCCAGGTGAGTCTCATCCTCTCATCCTTTTGATACAATGCAAAAATGCAAGATGGCCGTCGTCTCTGGCGAGGAAATGTTTTTTTTTTGTTGCAATAAATTCATCCACTATTTTGTCATCTGAATAATCCAAGTGTCATGTGACTTTAACAATGTAGGAGGAGAATTTAATACATAAACTTGCTAATTAGCCTAGTGCTAGTGAGTTAGCCTAGTGAGCTAATGTTAAGACAAGTAAACAAGTAGACTGTCGACTCTTAAAGAACTTTTGGTTCTTCATTCCACCATCTGCTGACCTGCAGCCAATCAGTGGAACCGACTGAGTCCACACCCTCTGACAGAACCAGGATCAGGTACTGGACCGGGACCAGGACCAGG
>NW_019522527.1:744-2182 GCF_002814215.2 Seriola lalandi dorsalis | reverse complement strand
GTGCGTGCGTGCGTGCATGTGTGTGTGTGAGAGTGAGAGCTCAACAACTGTAACACCTCTGGTCTCTACCTGTCTGAACCAGTGGAGCAGACAATCTGCTTCCTGTTTACACCAGCATGCACATGCTCAGTGCACGTGAACGGTCATGTGATCTGTGTTTTCAGGTGTGTTACGGACCTCAAACACAGAGCGGATTTTAAAATGAAAACATGAGTGAGGACGTCGTCTGAACAGGAAACGACCCATGAAGCTCTGATCTCTCAGACTCTGTAGAAACAGAGGAGTGAGAGTCTGTCGTGGATGAAGATCTGTGAACTGGAGCAGGATCAGACTGTGGAAACAGAGGAGGAGACTCATCCGCTCCGACCGGCAGCTGGATCCTCAGGAATGTGTGGCCTACTTCCACCGCACAGGAAACCTCCACAAATAACTCTCCAGGTCCAGAGTCTGAGACCTGATCCACAGTCTGAGACCTGATCCACGGTCTGAGACCTGATCCACGGTCTGAGACCTGATCCAGGGTCTGAGACCTGATCCACGGTCTGAGACCTGATCCACGGTCTGAGACCTGATCCAGGGTCTGAGACCTGATCCACAGTCTGAGACCTGATCCACAGTCTGAGACCTGATCCACGGTCTGAGACCTGATCCAGGGTCTGAGACCTGATCCAGGGTCTGAGACCTGATCCACGGTCTGAGACCTGATCCACAGTCTGAGACCTGATCCAGGGTCTGAGACCTGATCCACAGTCTGAGACCTGATCCAGGGTCTGAGACCTGATCCACGGTCTGAGACCTGATCCACGGTCTGAGACCTGATCCAGAGTCTGAGACCAGATCCAGAGTCTGAGACCTGATCCACAGTCTGAGACCTGATCCAGAGTCTGAGACCTGATCCAGAGTCTGAGACCTGATCCACGGTCTGAGACCTGATCCACGGTCTGAGACCTGATCCACGGTCTGAGACCAGATCCAGAGTCTGAGACCTGATCCACAGTCTGAGGCCTGATCCACGGTCTGAGACCTGATCCAGAGTCTGAGACCAGGTCCAGAGTCTGAGACCTGATCCACAGTCTGAGACCTGATCCAGAGTCTGAGACCTGATCCAGAGTCTGAGACCTGATCCACGGTCTGAGACCTGATCCACGGTCTGAGACCTGATCCAGAGTCTGAGACCAGGTCCAGAGTCTGAGACCTGATCCACAGTCTGAGACCTGATCCAGAGTCTGAGACCAGGTGTAGGTGTGTGAGGATCAGAAGACGACTGATGGTCTCAGCTGATATTCTTCTTATTTACATTCCAGAGAGTCAGGAAACAGGGAGAACTCAGAGAAAAGTAGATCCACAGGTGTGGTGGAGGGATACTCATCTTGAGGAGGATTTACCTGGACAGGTCAACAATGCAAAAGCCTCAACACAAATACAAACAAAACAAATA
>NW_019522527.1:0-424 GCF_002814215.2 Seriola lalandi dorsalis | reverse complement strand
GAGATAAGCTGCCCTCATGCCGCTGAGCAGGGATCTGCCACACACTAATATGTTCACAGCACAGAAGACGCTGCTCATCGTGTTACCATGACGACCAATCAGTGTCTTCACTTTCCCGTGATCTCTGGTTAGAGATATATTATTATTTACATATTATTTTCATTTATTTTGTATTTACTTCTTTATATTTGTGTGATTTAGACTCAGACCAACAGTGTCAGTCCGTCTGTCAACACCTTCCCCTCTCTCTGTGGCTCTCAGCTCATTGGTTCCTACTGACGATGTAAATCTGTGAAACTCCTCACACATATCAAGTGTCATTTTAAAAACAGCTGCTAACTGTTCATCATCTTTAACTGTAAGTCTGTGAACAACGAGGTCAGAAACAAGAGAGACGGACTCCTCCTGAGCACTTCCTGTCTCC
>NW_019522526.1:2145-3126 GCF_002814215.2 Seriola lalandi dorsalis | reverse complement strand
GGGTGGGGATGGGGAGTGGGGGGGGGGTGGTCTGGTCTCTACATGGAGGATGAGCCCACACATCTTGCAGCGGTACAATACTACAGGTTCAAAAAACAGCAGGAAAACATCTGGAAGGCTCACGCTGCTCGCAAACATGAGGTGCAGTGCGACATAAAAAGAAATCTATAAATAAAACAACACAGATAGATCCTACTACAGCCGCAGGCAGAGGCAGGTGCTGAGTGGTGCTGGTCCAGCTGGTAATGGACAGGATGTTTTACACTGACTTCTAACAGCCTCTGTTTCACAGTTACTGGCCAAGTTTCCAATCAAATGTGCTGCATTTCAAGAAAATCAGCTAAATAAAATGCAAACTGATGCAGCTGGTGGAGCGACAGTCGGTTCCCTGTTCTCCCGACAGACACAGCACCCAGGAAGTCCCGAGGTCTGCAGCCATGAATACATTAATGATCACTTCACATTTCCAGACTTCACAAGTTGACAGAGCTGAACCCCTGAATGCACCATTCAACAACCGACCAGGGCGCAGTGGCTGATGGGATACGGAGGAGCAGATAGCGTCGTGGATATGAAAAGATCTCACCTGGCGGAACTTGGCTCTGGCCTCCTTCTCCTTCATCCGTCCGTGAGCGACCAGGTAGTCAAAGACCTCACCTGAAACACACAGACAGGTGTGACGTGACAGACCTGAGGCTGGAGAACAAAACCTCTGCATGACTTTATACATTTATTTCCCAATCTGCCGGGGTGAAGTTCACTGATCACCTGTCCACATGTTACCTGCCGACACAGGTGAAAAGACAGGTGGGTCAGACCGGTGATCTGGTCTTACCTCCGCTGGCGTACTCCATCACCAGGTACAGAGTTTTCTCCGTCTCAATAACCTCAAACAGCTTCACTGAAAAACAACAGAGGAAACATAAAGCTGCTGCCAAATACTGAGCCCTGGCACTGCCAAAAACTGAGACCTAGTACTAC
>NW_019522526.1:0-1226 GCF_002814215.2 Seriola lalandi dorsalis | reverse complement strand
CATGGGAGTCTATGGGGACTGACTCACTGTTGGAGCCAGACTCTAGTGGTCGTTAGAGGAACTGCAGGTTTAGTTTCATTTTTCAGCCCTGGAGGTTGATGCTTGGTCTTTTCCTCAGAAACAGTCGACCACCAACGACTCAACACGTGACCAAATAAAAACTTAATTAATCGTTAATCGTCTTTAATTCAGGTTACGTTGTCACCTCTTCTATAAAAACCCTGAACAACTGAGCGCTCCACGCTCTTTATATTGTTTTATTTCTAAGTCTCCAGCTTCTTGTTTTTATGCTGTTTGCATATGTGCAAAATAAACAGTAGCCTATATTTAATTTAAATATTCAATTATCAGTTTCTTTGTTCATGTTTTGCATTTTGTTTTAAACGTAATTTTTCCAAGAGACATCCTGATAATACTGCACTTTCCTAAAAAGATTAAAGTCCTTTTAAGACACACTTTATCTAATTTATTGTATTATAGCTGGACATGATTTAATATCTCTGTTGTGTTGCTTTCTTGTATTGATTTTAATAGTTTCTACTTGAAGCATGTTTGGGTGCAGTCTTACAGAAATAGAACAGAATGCCTTTATTTGTCGTTGCACAGCTTTGCAGTGAAATGTAGTGAATCTCTGCGACAGTGGGGCATGATGTTTGAATTTAAATTAAGATTGAAATTAAACAAATAAATAATAAATAAGAATAAAAATGTAAAACAGAGTGCAGACCAAACATGAGGGAAAACGCTGAGTCAGCGGGATCAAAGCTCAGAGTCTGATTCAGGCTCGAGTCCAAAAAGCACTTTAAAGATGATCAATGAGGTTAAAATGGGCTGCAGCACAGGAAATCAGCTGATTCAGGAGGCGTGGCTTCACGTTAACCATCAGAGCGTGAAAACATTCATCTGTCATCATCCAGTCAGAGCTGGAAACCTCCACAGTCTTCTTCCTCTTCTTCGTCTTCTTCTCTGACCCACCAGAGCCTGACGTCTCCAGAGAGAAACAAAGAAGCTGATTGGACAGCTCTGACTTCTCCTCTCAGAAAAATGGGTCTTAAAATAAGTAGAAAACGTCACACACACACACACACACACACACACACACACACGTTTCATCTTCCGACCAATTGGCTTTGAGCTGCCGACGTGTGCAGCATCAATAATTCATCCCTCAGCCGCCGCCTCCAGCTGATGATGTCACAGGATCAAACCCATTTAACCCCAACGAC
>NW_019522525.1:1926-3279 GCF_002814215.2 Seriola lalandi dorsalis | reverse complement strand
TGGACCTAACACAAGCTAACAAGTCGGTGATTGATTAGAATCCGGTGTGTACACCACAGACAATTGTTGAACTCTTTGGGACTTTTAATTTCCCTAATCTTTTTCTCTCTTGTTCCTCTAATCGCTTTCAAGACCAGCTAGAGCGGAGAAACTTCATTTTCTGTGCTTCCACTTTCATCTGGAACTCCAGCGCAGAATCAAGATGCTTCTCGGTTATCTGACAACACACACAATAAGTATTTCAAAATAATACAAGCAGTCCATCACTCAGAGATTCAACAACAGACATTTCCAACAAGTATGATGCGTCAAGTAAACAAATTGACAGCATTCATCAAACCTTCCTCACCAAGTCAGACTAGATATGCAACATATACTAAATAAAATAAACAAAATACAGCACAGTGGATGTGGAACGACATTTGAGATTTTGAGAAAGAATAATGATTCAGTGCTAGCAACAGAATTACAAAACAGAAACATCGGGTGCAGGAGGGCGCCACAGCTCCTCTACAACTACATCCAGAGGAATTTCCTCCACTGCCACCCATGCTGAACCCTGACTCCTACACCTTGATGTGGACTATCCTGTATCCCGTTTTAGCCATTTCCTCCGCTTCTGTTTTCCCTTCTACTTTGCAGTTGCAGTTCCTCCAAAGCAAAACGAGGAGGAAGAACTTCATCTTTGTGATCTGCGCTTACCTCTTCACTACAGGACACAGGAAGGACGTCCTGATATAACTGATGGAGGAGGAGGAGGAGGTCCTGAACTGTGACTGGCTGGAAAACAAATATCAGTTATCAGTGAAAGTATACATTGTTATTCAACACTTCTTTTCACCATTTTTTTTTATGGAAGACTTACCCACAGTGCACCTACACTTAAAACATTGGGGGTTTATGGCGGGGCCGAGCTGCGCCCCAAGGATATGCGAAAAAGATCAAATATTTTTTCTTCAACAGTCGGATCAGAGTAAATGAAGTTGGGGTGACATGGTGACAGATGTGTGGGACCGCTGCAGTTTCCCTGCAGTCACCATCACAGTTTAGTTGTCCTTCATTGTAACTGTGGTAAGTCTTGGCATTGATTTATGCAAAGCAAAGTTTGTGCTAGTTTTTATGAAATGATTAACTATTGAAACAGTTTTTATTCAGCACAGAGGAAACTGAGATATGAGGGCTGTTTTTTGGATTCAACAATAGATAATTATATGTCCGTGGCAAATATTCTTGTCGTGTAGTAAATATATGGCTATATACACAGTCATAAGGAACCTTATACTTTGTATTTATCCAGTAGACCTACTTCATTAATAAAAGCTTCTGTTTACACTTTAGCTGAGTGAAGTGTCA
>NW_019522525.1:0-789 GCF_002814215.2 Seriola lalandi dorsalis | reverse complement strand
TTGTATTATTTAACACATAAAACCTACCTGGTAACACCTACCTGCTGGTATAGTCCAATCAGAAGCATTTCAAGTCCAGCGTGCTCTAGTTCCAACCGAGACACCCCTAAATCCTTGTGTGAGAATTTACCACGTATCCTCTGACTGCAGGCGGACGAGGCCCCAGCTGCAGAGTATGAAGTACAAAACAGGACACGAAAAAAAACAACATTGCCCTGAATGAAGGTCCATCCAAATTAAAAACCCGTTTTCTTGGAGGGAAGGAGGGGGCCACCCCAGATGTTGCCTGTGTGGACTCCTGAGTGCATTGGTGGGGGTGGGTGCCCTTCCATTGTTCCTGTGTGGCCTCTCCCAACGTTACTACACAATTATAGTAACGATTAGTGTTTAATAATCTGATTTGTTTTTATATTGTCTGCTGTATACCGTATATACATACATACACATAAATATGTGAATAAATTATTATGATCATATATCACAAACTCTTATTAAAACATCTTACCATGAAAACACACAACCCATAACATACCCTACCTAACATAATCCAGTCGTCACCCTTAGTTATGTCAACTGCCTATTTATTCTGTTTTTTGTTTTTATGTTTTCTCAGTCGCCTTAACTTCCAAATCACTCACTGTTTTGTTATTTCACCAATAAAAATAAATCAAAGAAATAAAGTCATATCTGCAAATAAAATACCACCCTTGCTTCTGATCTTTTTTTCTTTAATGAAATATTGATTTAATTTACATCACTTACTACATCAGATCTGGTGCTACCACCTTG
>NW_019522524.1:5375-7028 GCF_002814215.2 Seriola lalandi dorsalis | reverse complement strand
CGGGTCCAGTTGGGTCCAGGTTCTCAGCAGCTTCACAGTGACCTGACGTCAGTCTGAGGACGTTGTAATAAAAAGGTAGCTGAGCTGCAGGACCACCAGTATACAGGGACCACTGAGGACCGTCTCCTCCCGCCTGAGTCTCCAGGTTGGTTAAATGATTTATCTGGTCTCCCTCAGTCTCCTCCGTCTCACTGATGTCAGGTCACTGTGGAGGCAGCCGGAGGGAGGGAGCGAGGGCAGAGGAAGAAGAAACAGATCCTGGAATAAAAAATTCAACATAAACTTTGGTCCCAGTGAAAACTAGTAAATAAAAAGAGTCTTTACTTCCTGTTAAAGTCTGAGAAGTTGTTCTGCACTGACACTTATATAAGATACGCAGTGTTCCTTATAGTCACATTAACTTCCTGTTTGTCCATCAGTATGTTGACGCTGTATATGAAGATCAGTCGTTGATCAGCTGATGTTTGTTTCTATCACTGATGATTTAGACTCTTGTATATTTTGTGTAGTTTGTAACTGTGTCAAAACTGAGGAAGACGATGTGAAACATGAAATATTTTTTAGACATAAAGAAGAACGTTAAATCTGATGTGACAGATCTGAAGTCTTTGAACTTTCACTTCAACAATTTCTTAGTTTGAAGCTTCAGTGTTTCTGCACTTGGTGTCTCTTCTTCGTTTTACGTCCTTTTATCATCGTCTTGCTCGACGTTGTTTTTGTCTCTTCAGGGTCGATTGACTTTCCAACAACAAATATTCAGTCACTTAAAGCTCCATGTTTCTTCTTCTGTGTTTTATTTGAAGTGTTGATCCGTCAGAAGATATAAAAACCATCTCAGTGTAGTTTTACATCTCCTCTCTCAGGCTTCTCTCTGGAGCTCTAGTAACAACAGGTCGGTGAGCCAATCAGAAGAGAGGAGGCTCTGAGCCTCTCTTCCTATTGGCTGACTGTTTTCTGAGTGATTGACCAGAAATATAGCAGATTTCAGGTGAACACTCAGAGAAACCAAATCCTACAGGGTTGGATGGTGGGTCCTCATTATGGGCAGGGCTTGGGACATAGCTGATGATGGTCTCGGCTTTGTTGTGACATCACAAAGTTCCAGAAGTCCTGACGGCTGGTTTTAAGGCTCAGTTTCTGAATACAGGCTGTGTGCATTTCTCTGTGGACTGAGGCTTTGATACTTTCACAGTATTAATATAGAAGCTAGAGCTGATCTATAATCTATAATCACACTACACATGGACACAGACCTTTACACTGGAGGAGCTTTCACTGACTCTGGCAATTGAAGTATCTCGGTAAATTCATTGAAATGAACTGGTTGTAAAAGCAGGTGTAACGGGACATTGAGGTTTTTAAATTCTGATGGAATCACACGGTGAAGAATATCCTTTGCAGCTGTAATGCGTTGTACTCTGACTGTGTCATCTCTCCTGTTGTTCCCTGTGTCCTGACAGGTTGATGAATAAACTGGTGAAACAGGCAGAACAGAGCTGCAGCTCGAACACAGAGACAGGAGCTCACGGACTTCAGAAAAGACAACTCATGAATGAAAGATGTAACACTTGTTTTTTAATTTAACCCTGGTGTAAGTTTTCCTCAGATCAGATGAAATACAGCAGGACCTGTCCTCAATGCACCCCCCACCCC
>NW_019522524.1:3318-5061 GCF_002814215.2 Seriola lalandi dorsalis | reverse complement strand
AGACAGACAGACAGACAGACAGACAGACAGACAGACAGGTCTGACTCTGCAGCCCTTCAGCAGATTAATGTTTTGACCTTTGCAGCAGCAGAACTGATTCCAACATATTTCTGATCTGTAGCTGCTGCGTCCTGCAGACACGTCCCTCCTTCTGCAGGAGACGAGGACAGAGGACGAGACTCGAGGCAGACACACAGACAGGAGGAAAAGTTTCACTGACAGGATCAGCTACTTCCTGACTAGTCCTCAGGGTTTAAACTGCAGGTAACCATAGCAACTAGGGATGCCCCGATTGGTCGGCCTATTCTCATAAAAAATACGTGACCAGTAAATCAGTAGGAATCAATGCTTCTAGTTACTGATCACCTGTGGACTGTGTAGCCCCGCCTCCCAGGTGTGTGAGGCTGATAGAACGTACGTGACAAACACGATCGGTATCAACCTCACTCATAGATGATCGGTATCATTGATCACAGATGATGGTATCAGGAGCGGCGTGACGGGATGAACGTGTGGATCAGAGTGTGACGTGTGTGTAGTTACTTGTAGTTACACAGTGAAGCAGCAGAGCAGTGATTAAACAGTGATGTATGTCTAACAGTGTAATTCACAGGCGGAGGCATGAAGAGTCCCTCTCTCTAAGTTAATTAGGTCAGTCTGTTTTAATTACCTCTCAGTCCGCAGAGCAAATTAAACCCCCCCGTCTCTCTGTCTCCCAGCATCCATTTCTGCTGTCCTCCTCCTATTGTCCTCCTCATGGTCAGTGACGATCAGAACGTCAACAAGCTTCTGTTTCAATAAAGTTTTAATATCTCCATCACAGTTTTACTGTCAAAGCCTCTGAGGTCAGAGGTGACGAGGGACCAGACCTCAGGTCCTCTGAGCCCCCACCAACAGGACCAGGTCTACGGACAGGAAGTGGTTCCACTGACCGGCTCGGATTCACAGTTACTGATCTACTGAAACGTAAAGGACTGAAGATGATGGAAAACAACTTCAATATGATTAAATTGTATATTATTCTGTACTGAGGGGAAAATACTACGGTGGCCCAGAGAGCTCAACTCACAGCTCATTATGAAAACACACACAAACACATTCACAAACATCCATCTGACATGAGCTGCAAATACTCACAACACAACACAAGTGTTTCCGGGGGACACAAAAAAGTGACGCAACCGACCGGAACACACTTTTTTAAAATAAAGAAGCCAATCAGTGCAGCACTAGAGCCTGGTCCTTATGCTAAGCTAAGCTAAGCTAAGCTAAGCTAAGCTAAGCAGGACTCCAGCTGTGTACCCCGCACACAGACATGAGTTTATCATCCTGTGAAGCTCTCTCACTCTCAGAGAGAGAGAGAGAGAGGGGGAGGATTCACTGAAGTGGTGAACTGTCCCTTTAATGACCAGCTGTAAATGATCCTTTCATAAAGAGAGAGGACGAGAGCGCGAGCTCAGAGTAGATTAGTTTGTCAAGCTTCACTGAACCTGAATCCTTCGACATAATTAAGATTAGTTTCACAGAGACGGCAGAAAGGGACGCAATTAAAAGGCAGTGATGTACAATATCACAGGCAGAGGCAAATTAGAAAGTCCGAGAATTAAAGTGACAGAGGGAAACGTATTTGTCTCTGTGGCTCAGCTGAGTCTGCACTTTAACATCACAGCATTAACATCAGAGCGCCATCTATTAAAACTCTGTGAGAGCTTCAACTCTTCAAACTGTGGGGGGGGGGGGGGG
>NW_019522524.1:1996-3298 GCF_002814215.2 Seriola lalandi dorsalis | reverse complement strand
GGGGGTACACACTAGCAGAGTGAGGAGCTGCTGTGGGCGGGGCCAGAACAAAACACCTGTTTTAGACACTTTTAAAAGACGCACACAGACACAATCCAACATCTGTTGAACAAAGCTTCATGTAGAAGATTTTCAGTCTTTATCTTCCCGCCAAAACAACCCTTTCCTTTGGCACTACATTTTTCAACCGCTGAACTACCGTGTTCTTACGCACAAGAGCACCTACAGCGCTCTCTGTATCACGCCACAGCCGCTGGTCAGCTGAGGGAATCAGGAAGAGATAAACTTCACTTTGTTTTGACGGTGTGTTGATGCACAGACGACTTTGAAGAAGAAGACTCAGTTTTTGATATTCAGGAGACTGACAGACGCAGATCAGTGAAGCAGCACAGGTGACTGGACTCTGACAGACTCACCTGTGCACTGTGTTCAGTCCACACTCTGCTGCTGTCAGCTTATTTTCTCTGGATGACCTTTGTGTCTGTGTGAGCTCATCTCAGCCGTCTGACCTCTGAGAGTCTCCTGTTGTTTTGAAACACAGACGACGGCGGCGGCAGAGCCTCCTCCTCCTCCTCCTCCTCCTTCTCACCGCAGAACAGCAGCACCTGAGGGTGGAGGAAGAGAAACATCTGAACACCGACACGTTCTCTAAAAATCATTCCTCAGACACTGAGAGGGAGAGAGACCTGCAGTGTTTCTGTCATCACCTCCCTCCACCTTCACCATGAACCCTCCTCCTCCTCCATCATTCAGTTCAGGAGACTCTTCAAAAGGAAACTTACTTTAGAAATAAAAGAGTCTATACTGACTTGTTACAACATGATACACAGTGAGTCAGAGCTGTAATTATGATTTCATATTTTAGCTTCTTTAGTTTGCTTTGAATTAACTTTATGTAAATGCCGGGTCTGAACAGAAACAGAAAAGGAGAGACAACGTGTGGTTTAACAAACAAAATGAAAACTGACTCAGCATCTGTTTGGTCCACAGGACTCATGGATCCATGTCGACCCACTTTAGTCCTGTGCAAGGTTTCAGAGCCTCAGAGAGCAGAGGAGAAGAAGAAGAAGAAGAAGAAGAAGAAGAAGAAGAAGAAGGTTAATAAAAACTGTCAACACGACACTTGAGATGTTAATTTCTCTCATCACTCAGCTGACTTCACTGAAAGAGCGACAGGCTCAGGGTTATTCCCTCCATCCTTCATCAGTCTGATTTCACATCATCATAAACACCATCCTCCTCCTCCTCCTCCTCCTCCTCCTCCTCTGCACTGCACCATCCTGAATGCAATTTAAGAATATC
>NW_019522524.1:0-1552 GCF_002814215.2 Seriola lalandi dorsalis | reverse complement strand
AGTGAGGTCAGTGTCAATCCTTCTGGGTTGGACACACTTGCTGCAGATGTATGACGTTGGCAGCCGGAGGGTTGGCGACAAGATTTGTATTTGTTCAAGAAGAATATGAATCAAAACAAATGCTCAGTGGTGAGGTTCAACAAAGACAGGGAAAGAAGAAATGCTTTTGTGGATGTCTGTGCAGACACAGCAGAAAACTGTAAAACTCAGCACGTAACACTCCCAGTGTGCGACACCGACAACTGCAAAGTTTGACCTTTGTAACGTCAGTGTGTGTGAGCAGCGTTTTACAGTTTTCTTCTCTGTATCAGGACACAGATGTTGACAAAACCATTTCTTCTTTTTACATGTTTGTGTTTAACTTCAAACTGATCATTTGTTCATAATTTACATTCAGAATTTAACAAATACAAATCTCTTCTACACATGCAGAAACTTGAATTTGTCATGCAGATTTATTTTACAGGTTAACAAATGTTGATTTACAACTACAAACATTGGAATTATTTGTTAAGGTCACTTTACAAGCTCAGTCACTTTGACCCTAATTTGAGCCTATATGTATGGGGAGGAGTCATGTGCATGACTTACCTTTTCTTACTGGGCAAGGTGTGGTTCTGGCCCGAGGTGGATTCTGCCATCCCAATGAAAACGAGGAAAATCATCATAAGCAGCTCCTCTTTAGACTATGAAATGTTTTTGAAGCAATTTAAGGACTTCGGAACATAAGAGATCTTTCAATCATCCATTTAAACCTCATTTAGCATATACTGTAATAAAAACAAGACTTTATGAATAAATCTGAACAAATGATACATGTAAAGAATTTGTAAGAGATTATATATATATACAATTTATATATATATTGTTAAAAAAAGAACAATACTACACAACTATGTACAAAAGTGTTTAGAATGACAAAACTCCTGTGGGCAAGATGTGCAAAAGGTATTGATTAGGGGATGTGCAAAAGATCACAGTACAGACAATATCCATCATGTGCAGGGATCATACCTCAAGGTGTTGATGTGGTTACAACATGGTGAACCGATCGACGTGTATTCACTCGGTCTACTGGCTCCATACAATCTCACGTTACAGTCAGTTACAAGATGAGCCTGAAGTTACTGACGTCACTAGCTGCACAACAGCCGAGAGCAACAGACACAATCCTACTAACCGCTAAAACATCTGTCCACAACGTCAATATCACCACCTGACATGTTTGTCAGTCGCTGCACTGATTATACTGTTAGCTAAAGAGCTAATGTAGATGCTACTCACCAGGCTAACAGGAAAGTTGCGAGCTCGGCATCAAACCGCATCTCTTTCCTCTCAGCAGCTTCTCCAGCGGCGGGAAGCCACATCCAGATTTACTCGTGTCGCTTCTTTTCTTTGCCGTTGAACGTGGTTTCTTGTCGGGAGCGGTCCTTCAGGACGCAGATGAATATCGTCTTTTAGGAGGTTCAGCCATTCCTGTGTTTCTGTGTTGCTAACTTCAACCGCTGCCGGAAGTTGTTCTTCTTCATGGGACTGAGGGCAGACTTGACGC
>NW_019522523.1:7824-8622 GCF_002814215.2 Seriola lalandi dorsalis | reverse complement strand
AGTGTAGAAATGTCTTCATAGTGTAGAAATGTCCTCACAGTGTAGAAATGTCCTCATAGTGTAGAAATTTCCTCATAATGTAGAAATGTCCTCATAGTGTAGAAATGTCTTCATAGTGTAGAAATGTCCTCACAGTGTAGAAATGTCCTCATAGTGTAGAAATTTCCTCATAATGTAGAAATGTCCTCATAGTGTAGAAATGTCTTCATAGTGTAGAAATGTCCTCATAGTGTAGAAATGTCCTCACAGTGTAGAAATGTCCTCGTAGTGTAGAAATGTCCTCATAGTGTAGAAATGTCCTCACAGTGTAGAAATGTCCTCACAGTGTAGAAATGTCCTCACAATGTAGAAATGTCCTCGTAGTGTAGAAATGTCCTCACAGTGTAGAAATGTCTTCATAGTGTAGAAATGTCCTCACAGTGTAGAAATGTCCTCATAGTGTAGAAAAGTCTAGCGCTCACTCTTCCGACTCAAGACTGAAACATGAAAGTTAATTCATCTCTCTCTGTCAGGTTCTCTCCATCAGGTTCTGTCAGAGTTCTGTGTCGTTCGTCCAATCAGGACCGACTCAGAGGGGCGTTTCCTGACAGCGTCAGTCTCCGCCCACCAGCTGGGTCGCAGAAAAAGACATGCCCACCACGCAGAGGACACACGCACTGACGTGGACGATGTCAGAATCAAAAGACAATCTCAAATTAACACACCCACATTACATCTGGCCCCGCCCACAGAAGGATCATCATCCAACCAGACAGGCCACAGCTGGAAGGGGCGGGGTTACAGGGCAGAAGAGGTGGA
>NW_019522523.1:5733-6388 GCF_002814215.2 Seriola lalandi dorsalis | reverse complement strand
AGGGCGGCTGATTTAAGCCAGATGTGCAGGACAGATGAGAGGAGGCTGAAGTGGACGAGGAGAAGGAAAGAAAAAATGTAGAGGAATATTTTCCTGCTGCAGTCGCAGTTACAGAAACAGCTGCTGAGTGTGTTGATCATATCTGAGCTGAGGCTTCAGTTGGAGTCAGAGCGTCAGGTCACATCCTGTTTATCCACAGACATATTAAATATTAACTATGAGTTTTCTGAGGTCACACTGACTTTGACCTTTGACCTTTGACCACCATAATCTCATCAGTTCATCCTGGAGTCCAAGTGAATGTTTGTGAATGAAAACAAAATGGCTGCTGCTCTGACTGTCGCCGGCATCGTTGACTTGAGTATTTTAGGTTTAACCTTCTCTTTGTCTAAGACTGAAGGAATCACTTCAACTAAAGACGTCGGGGACTGAAGTGAGGAAAGAACTACAGGTGGTATTTCACACAGGTGCAGTTCCCACAGGTGTGAATAATGATGAGAAGCTTTTAAAGCACTGATTCAGACTGAGAACACTGAGACTTCATTAATTAACACAATTACAGCGGATTGAACAATAGATAGATAGATAGATAGATAGATAGATAGATAGATAGATAGATAGATAGATAGATAGATAGATAGATAGATAGATAGAT
>NW_019522523.1:0-537 GCF_002814215.2 Seriola lalandi dorsalis | reverse complement strand
AGTGTCCCTCGTTCAGTCCCAGGAGCTGATCTCTGTGGGGAACCCTCAGAAGAGTCTGGAGAACGTCTGTGGCTGGTCGTACCTGCAGCAGAGGGAGCAGAGTCACGCCGAGCAGCACGACCACACCATCTACCTGACCAGGCAGGAGTTCGGCCCCTCCGGCATGCAGGGTACTACTGCTGATACTACCAGTCTGCTAACACTCCTGCTGCTGCTAATCACCACGACCTCTGACCTTTTGATCTGTCTCTGCAGGTTATGCTCCTGTCACAGGAATGTGTCACTTACATCGGAGTTGTGTCCTGGTCTTGGAGGACGGTTTTTCCTCAGCCTTCGTAGCTGCACATGAAACAGGACACGTGTGAGACACACACACACACACACACACACACACACACACACACACACACTTCACTGGTTGGCAGGACTAGAAACAGGTGTTTGTCTTTACTATAATGTATTTACATTTTCCAAGATTCAATACATTTCAACGTAATGAAGATAAACAGGATATACAGGAATTTGCTGTTTGTCTTC
>NW_019522522.1:1549-2506 GCF_002814215.2 Seriola lalandi dorsalis | reverse complement strand
GGTCAGAGGTCAGAGGTCAGGAGTCATGCATTAGTTCACAGATACACATTCAAACGCACTCGTAGGGGCCGACAGATTCTGACGAGACTCTGTTGTTATGGTCACCATGGCAACACTGAAGGAACGAGGGGGTGGGGGGGGGTGACCTCACCTCGTCCAGCCTGCAGTGGGCGGACTCTGAGGTTAAAGTCACGATGAAAGGTCCAACAGTCAATATCGTCATGGCAACGATCATTGTGACTTTAACTGTCAGAGCGAGGCATCGAGGTGAGTTAGAATTAACAGAGGTCAAAGGTCGTTAGGGACGTGGGCGGGGTTATGGCACAGGAAGGTGACACCCCCACCTTTCCTCTCACTCATCTCCAGCAGCCGAGGCTCGCCCATCTCCAGGAAGAAGTTCTTGTTTTTCTCATACTCTTCATCATCGATTATATTGATCTGAATCGTTTTGCTGAAACAGAAAAAACAGGAGGTTGCAGAGGGAGGAGAGGCGGAGTCTGATGGAGGGAAGAGAACCAGGTGACCACAGGTAGATGTCAAAGACTCAAGGTCGAGGTTCGAAAAGCAGGAAACATCCACAACAATGTTTAGAAGATGTTTCCTAAAGTGACTCATCGATCCTAAAGGTCACTGACACGTGATGAAGCAGAGACAAAGCCTGTCGACATCACTCAGCTTTCATTGGCTGTTCACTAAAGCCCGCCCCCAAACGCTGTCCAATCATATCCCTGCAAGGTGTGTCAGACATCTTGAAGTAGTGTACATAGAGGTGTAGTCAGACATGGACTCATTGTGATATAAAAAGCTCAGTCAGCATCAGAGCTGCAGCTGCAACACACAGCGAGCTAGCTTAGCTAACTGTAATAATAATAATAATAATAATCATAATAATCATAATAATCATAATAATCATAAGTCAAAGAAGAAACAAGACTGTTTCCTGAGTGATCAATTAAA
>NW_019522522.1:0-650 GCF_002814215.2 Seriola lalandi dorsalis | reverse complement strand
GGCTCAGATCCTGGTCGGCAGGTGGACCGTCAAAACATCTGTAAAGGTTTTAAAGTCATTACGGGCTCCATCAGCATTGTCACCTGCCCCATCAGTGTCAATGCCGCAGTTGGTCCAAGTGGATCAGTCCAAGACTGAATTTCTTTCCCAGTCTGACCGTGGAGCTGATGCTGGTCTGGTTCACTGAGAGGAGAACCCTGCGAGCTGCTGAAGTCCAGCTGGACTCAGTGTAAGTAGCTTGATGGTTTATAATGTTACATGTCTGTTTTCATTAGTGACGGCTACAGTAGACATGCTAACATTAGCTGACTTGGTATTACCATTATTATTAATGTGTTCAGCAAACGTTGCTATCAGCTAACTGTTAGCGTTGCTGTGGAGCATATCACAGCTATGCTGGCGTGGGCTAATTGCTGCTTTTGTTGACACTTGTGTTCACAGGGAAACTTTATTCAGTTTTGTTTCTTGTGTGTTTTGACACTGAGAACATGACGGGAGGAGCTAGCATCAGCTGTCGGTCAGTACTGAGCTAACTGACAGAAGCTCATCTGTTTGGATAATTGGCTGAATGAATTGAAACGAGTGGCTGCTGCTTCAGGTAACGTGACGAGACTCTTTCTGTTTTCATTGAGACACATCAGAGGCTAAAA
>NW_019522521.1:6369-6946 GCF_002814215.2 Seriola lalandi dorsalis | reverse complement strand
AAATGATAAGAACCGGAACAGAGCAGCACAGAGATGTGTCTTCATTCTGAGGAACTTATGGTGACGTTCTCTGACAGTGTTTGAACCATGTGGTTCATAAACACACAGGATTAACAACCACATGGCAGAGGATAACACACACACACACACACACACACACACACACACACACACACACACAGAAAGTGTATTAACATGAATTAGTGAAACATCACCAGTGAAACTCTGGTGCTGTTGAATATGTGATGTGCCGTGTGTAAAGAGATCATCATGTTGTCACTGATACATTTAATATTAACAACAGCACAATATCATCTAAAATAATTCTGCTTGATTATAACATGGATCTTTTCTCTGTCAACAACAACAACATGTCGTCAGCCACACAAACTAATGATCACACAGGCTGAAAAGAAAAACTAATAAAAATAAATATATTCCCCAGATTATCTGTGCAAACATCCATCAGACAGGATGTGCTTCCAGTTTGACCTCTCATTACCTCCAGCACAGAGGTCATGTTTTCATGTTGGATAAAGTACTGAGCTGATTTACTCTCAACTTGGCGGTGGGGGGG
>NW_019522521.1:0-571 GCF_002814215.2 Seriola lalandi dorsalis | reverse complement strand
TTCACACTTCATGTCTCTTGAATATGTTGCTGAGCTAGCTGCTAACTGGCAGCTCGGTGGGTTACTGTGGCTAATGTTAGCATGTTCATGGCTATCAGGTAGTGAGTGTTTCAAAGGCCCACAGGTGAATCAGAGCAGCACCTGTACAGTGTGTGAACATATCTGTTTACAGCTGCACCTTCCACAACACCTGTTCATGAGGTTTGGGAAGTGTGCACGTTGGCTCCTTTACATCCTGTGATTACCCACAACACCTTTCTCTCTACTAACCCTAACCCTGCGGTGAAGTCAGACACTTCATCAGCTCATCACCTAAAGTTTAACTTTGATAAATATGGGCTCAGATCAAAGCAGCCAATCAGGAGAGCTGCTGACATCATGTGTTTGTAGTTGTGTCATTTTGTTCTCTATGAGGGTTTAGAGTGTGTGTGTGTGTGTGTGTGTGTGTGTGTGTGTGTATGTGTGTGTGTGTATGTATGTATGTACACACACATATGAATGCAGTCAACTCCAACCAATGAAAACACTACACAAAGCTGTCAAGGGTTTCTCAGCCACTCGAGACAATCAC
>NW_019522520.1:5547-7091 GCF_002814215.2 Seriola lalandi dorsalis | reverse complement strand
GTGACGCCATAGACCATATTCACACTGTGGCCATTTTCCTCCTTCCCCATCGATGAACAACAGAAAAGACGATGGACAATGAAAATCTGGAGGGACGCTGGCCAATATTTCAAGGTAAAACAACATATTTGATAACCTTTTGGCTACTGTTAGACAACTGCTAACGCTAGCATTCAACCACTTCTTGGCTAACATTACTGTTTGATAGTGCTACATGCTTCAATAGGAAAGAAATGAATTTATTAGCCTCAGTGGCTCAGCTGGTAGAGCGAGCAGCATTAAGGCTTAGTCCTTACTGCAGCGGCCATGGCCCTTCCCTCTCTCTCGCCCCCCAACTTTCCTGTCTCTCTTTCACTGAATCTAGACTAAAGGCATTAAAAGCCCAAAAAAGGAACTTAAAAAAAACAACTTAAATATCAATGCAGATCTCAGACACGTTTAGTTCAGCCTGGAAGTAAAACACACTGCATGTAATCAAGTTTGTAATGTAACGTTAGCTACCTTGCTATCTGTTCAACCGGTTACGTTAGCAGTTTCACCGTCGTATTACTGTATCATCGGTGCAGGTTGATTATGAAACCATATAACATGTTCAACGTTTGCACAAGCCGGTGGATTCATTTGTCATCTGACAACTTTAGTGCAGTAACATTTACATTTATGTTAATTGCAAACTTCACGTTTACAAGCCTAGCATTAAACTACAATGTTTCCAGTTACCTTCAACATCTGGCAACTTCATCTGCCCATCTGTCAATCTGATTTTTCGACCATCTCGCTCAGGATTTTTTTTCAGAGACATTAAAGTGTTTAAGGCTTAGCTTGACGTCAGAGGAAAATGGCCACCATGTGAATATGGTCTATGACATGTCAGTCTACTGCCTCCCTTGGTCAGGAATGGGAGACAGTGAGTATGAGAACTGTGATGTCACCAGCATTAAAATTGCTTGTTTGTCTATTGACTCTTCCAACCAAACATCTTCTTAAAATCAGATAAAAACTCAGAATCTGAGTTGACATTTTCACTTTTGTCCAATATGAATCAACTGGTTTCAGGAAGTGTTGTATTATGTTGCACTATTTTATGTCAGTCTGTGACACTAATACAACAAACCTGCTTCATTCTGTCTGTTACTGACAAAAGACAAAAGGTGTGTTCGTTGATGTAAACCATCCACTACAAACACTCAGAGCACCAGTACAAGCTGCTGTCACTCTCACAGTGACTGACAACAATCAAACAGCTTCTTCTTCTTCTGACTGGGTAAAATCTGTAAACCTGTGGCCAAAGTACTTTCTGATCCCAGATCATCAGAAATCAAAGAGGCCTCTGGAACCTAGTCTTTTCACAGGTGGGAAATCAGAGCGAGGTCCGTCTCTTCACCGGATGATCCAGAGTTCAGAGTTGATCAGACACCTGGTCTCTCGGAGAACTTAGTCATACTCCACAGACTCATCCAGATCCACCACGTTCTCCTGGAGGTGAAGTCAAAGAAGTGAGAATAAAGATCATCATATACTGTTAGAGGTAAGTGCAAGGTTCC
>NW_019522520.1:3876-5378 GCF_002814215.2 Seriola lalandi dorsalis | reverse complement strand
TGTGTGTGTGTGTGTGTGTGTGTGTGTGTGTGTGTGTGTGTGCTTGCTTTACTATATTCATGGGTCTGAAACCCAGGAGCCCTCTATACTTGAGGGGTCCAACAGCTTTGTGGGGACCAAAATGCGCGAGCCCTTAAGTTTAAATGTCTGTTTGAGGATTAAGATTTAAAATAAGATAAGATTCCTTCCTTTATCAGTCCGGCAGTGTTACAGCACCAAAGTGGACAGTACAGAAGAAATGCAAAATGAAAATATCAAATACTAAAGATTTACAAAAGATAAATAATAGATAAATAATATAGTAAAGCAATAGCAGTATAGCAGAGTATGTACAGATAGATATTAAAATATGTTCAAAAAATGTGACAAAATGGGAGCAGATAAGGAATAGGTAGGTTCAGGGGGGATGAGGAATGCACATGGTGAGTTTGTCAGATTTTGGTTAGTGCAGTGACTTGGTTTAAGAGTTAGCCAGAGGTGGACAAAGTCCACATTTACAGAACCTAATGACTCTGAAACAACCTACTGACTGTCTGACTGCCTGACTGACTGACTGACTGACTGACTGACTGTAGAACCTGCAGAACAATAGAACAATATTTGTCTTTAAGTGTAGTGGAGTAAAAGTCAGAGGTTTACAAAAAGAAAAATACTACTCAAGTAGAGAACAGATACTGCAAATATTACAGTACTCCAGCAAATGTACTGAGTTACTGTCCGGCTCTGGAGTAAGGATTAGGTTTAGGTGAGGGGTAGAGTTAAGGTTAGGGTCAGGGGCTAGGGAATCCATTATGTCAATGACCGGTCAGATTTCTGACATGCTTCCAGCAGCATATCTTTCACAGTCTAGTCCCCCTCTCTCTTGAGTCATCAGTGTCGGAGGTCTGAAGCTCTAGCTGGACCATCATGCACTCCACAGAAATGACACAGGACTCACAGGAAGAGACTTTCTCCTGCCAGATACTTTCAACCTCTTCGATTCCTCAGATTCAGAAGTCATCAGATCCAGGGAAGCATTCATTACTGTTTCCATACTGCGAGTGTAACACACACACTGCTGTTTATTATTAATCTGGGTGAATCAGATAAAGGATCTGCTCCCAGCAATTTCAACTGAGTAATGTTCTATCTATCTACCAGAGATCTTCATCAGGAGTCTTCAAATCATCATCACCGAGCAGAGCAAGTCACAAAGCAGAGCAGCAGAATTAGAGCTACATTTGCCATGTAGCATTATTTGAATACACTTAATATGACAGATATCTTTGATGGACTCATCTTGAATCACTCACCCATCCGCCCTGATTCTTCACCCAGGGGGCGAAGGTCTCCATGTAGCACTCTGCGTAGCCCTGCATGCGCACGGTTCCTGTGGCCGTCACTATCCGCCGTGACACCTCCATGGTGATGGCCATGCGTCGCAGCGTCGGACTGGCCGACGGCGCCAGGGGTGGAGCCTCAGACACCTGACGGCTGCTGAAAGTGTCCAGAAGTTTGGCAAA
>NW_019522520.1:1476-3060 GCF_002814215.2 Seriola lalandi dorsalis | reverse complement strand
AGAGAGAGAGAGAGAGAGAGAGAGAGACTGTGTGTGCGTGCATGCATGTGTGTGTGTCTATATTTACCTGGGGGAGGCCGGGCTGGGGGGCTGGGTCTCTTCATGCTGGTGGACCTCTGGGCGATCTTCTCCAGCTTCTCAGCCACCTCATCGTAGAACTCAGGTGGGTGGTCTACGTTCAGCACAACATTACAAGTGACATGAGATATAAACCTTCATTTAACTCTCTGTTGTAGCTGTGTCAGTGTGTTCACATGCAGACAAAACACAGGTTGTAAAAAAAATAACACTTTGGCTTCAGAGTCCAGAATATTATAGTGTGCAGATTAAATTTTAGGATCTTACTGGGAGAGACGATGGTCTCAGGTTCCGGGTCTTTGCTAAATGACAGTGTGGTGGGTTTCTTAGATCCATGCCCCTCTTTGTCCTTCTCCAACTTCAACCTGAAGAACTTCGAGATCTTTCTTTTGATCTTCTTCCTGTTCAGCTTCTTCTGCTTCTTCTCATCATCATCCTCTGATGTAGAGGAGGGGGAGATGACATCATCCTGTGGGGACAGGTTGTGCTCAGCGTTCAGGATGTGGTAACTGATATAGATGTGGTATGAAAGACATCACCACCTCATTCACCAAACCCCTCTGGTCACAGTGATCAGGAGAGACCGACGGTCCCTGTAACGTCACAGAGATCACATGCTCCCTCTTGGAAACACCATTAGAAAGTCTAACAGCTCCTGTCATTTCTATGCTGATGATTCACAGCTGTACCTCACACTAAACACATCACCTCTGTTGTTAAAAATTGTTTCTATCGGTCAAGAACCATTTCCACACTTCTGTCCTTCCATGATATGGAGAAAGTAATCCACGCCTTCATCACAACTCCACTGGACTACTGTAATCCTTTGTATTTAGGCCTGTTCCAGTCTTCATTATCTAGCCACATTTGTATTTCTGATGTCAAGTCAACTTTATTTCCAGAGCACATTAATTAGTTAATTAAAATAAATAAAAGCAAGATGTTTTTCTATTGATTGTCTGTAAAAGTTCATCATCACACTTATTTACTCCACCTCTGCAAACGAACTGAATGAATTGGTTAAACTCTGAAATGCAAGCCTTTAGGGGTGAAAGAGAATGGTGTACATTGAGGATGGTCGCTTTTTGTTTTAAACCAAAAATGAAAAAACCTTTTTTATGTTTCTGTTCTCAGATTTAAAAAAAATGAAAAACAAGAACGTCAAATGGGAAGAAATGGCCCAATTTGGATTTTGACAAGTTGAAGAATAAAGAAAGGATGGATGTAAGGGTAAATATTTCAAAATAAAAGCCAGGAGGGTAGAATGGCCACTCTATAAAAGTGTAAAATTATGCAATCACACACAGACAGTTTGTTTATTATATTTCTCTGGTGTCTGTTGAAACTCGTCTGTAGTCTCGACCGATGATCTGATGATTTTAGAATAAAGGTTGTAGCGTCGGCTACAAGCAACAACCAACAGCAGCTAACGGTGAACATTAGCTCAATCATGTAGCATATGATGAATATGAATATGAATATGAATATGAATATGAATATGAATAT
>NW_019522520.1:0-601 GCF_002814215.2 Seriola lalandi dorsalis | reverse complement strand
TCCTTTGCTTTTGGTTGTGGTATGCAGCTAAAACAGGAAGTCAAAGTACAGGGAACAGCAGGTTCAGGTGCAGACAAAAGCAGCTGTTTACATTCAGACTATCACACCAACAATGTTTCTGTGTATGACTGCCCTCTGTCCCCTGGGAGATGTTTCAGCAGACCGGGCAGATCCAGATCCTTTGAGGTCCAGTGGTCTTTGATGGGGCTTCCTGAAGGCTCCCTACCATCTGAACACCCGTCATTGTTTGATGTCTTGTTAGTTTGCCTTCCTCAGAGATATATATCAGTGTTGTCATGGGTGTTCTCATGACGCTTGTAGTGTAACAGGTTTGTCATGTATTTACCAGTTTTCAGCCGGTCATGCATGGTCATTAATGTGGTCGTGTTCATGTTACACAACCTGCTGCTATTTTTTATATCGACACCCTCTTAAAATAATGGCCTAAGTCATTTTTTCAGGTTTTTCAGGAAACACAAAAAACTCAACAAAAGAGTCACACTTTTGACATAGGCCATTATACAACCGGGGGTAGAATTGCATGTTCCCCTCAACTGAGGATTCAGGCGATTTTACCAGAGGTGGCCAGCATCATGAGGGG
>NW_019522519.1:2006-3132 GCF_002814215.2 Seriola lalandi dorsalis | reverse complement strand
CAGAAGAAGAAAAGACTGAGAGCTCAGTTAAATGTTTAGGATGAGATGATGTTCACCTTTATTGATCCTCTGTAGAGGAAATTCAAGATGGCGTCTCCAGATCAGAAGATGCAAGACTCAACCAGGAAAATAAAGATTAAATAAATAGTTAATATCATGATCAGATATTAAAACAACCCTGACAGAATCACCGAACACTATAATAATCTGAGGTTTTACAGAAAGGAAACTACAGTGTGGTCAGTGTAGTTTCATGTTAATTAATAATTAACCTGAACCAACCTCATGAAGTAAAATTGTTTCCTGTTCCATCAGCTGTTTCTGCTCTTTCACAATAATTTTACTGGTCGTGTTGAATCATATTCTACAGACTTAAAGACACAAAAACCATTTCATCATCATTTTTTACAGTTTTAACAGTGAAAATGAAACAAACAAAAAACAAAATAGTTCACTCCAACTGAAATCCTGACTCATGTCACGATATTTTATTTTTGTATATTCTTTTCTGTATTTCATCGTGTGAACGGCTCCAGGCGACTGGAGAGACGTCAGCTGCAGGTGGAACATGAAGGGAGGGAAATCAAACGCACCTTCTTCTTTCTGCTTATGACAACTGGGACTGAAAAACAATTAGAACAGCTGATCAGTAGATCTGAGTCTGGATCTGGATATGGATCTGTATCAGGATCTGGATCAGGATCTGGACCTGTATCTGTATCCGGATCTGGATCTGGACCTGGATCTGGATCTGGATCTGGATCTGGATCAGAATCAGAATCAGGCTCAAACTGTACAAACTCATGATCTCAACACCATTAATGTGTCTGATTTTTTAAAATCAAGATTATTTCCTGACAAATAGACGAAGGTGTTGAGAGATAAATTTTCTTTGGGTGTTAAGGAAAGTGATAAAACACTTCCTGGATCTGCACCAGATTTTCCTGGTTGGTCTCTGGACCAGGACCCATCCCTCCTCCGGGTCTGGTGCAGGACTTCCTGTGTGCAGACAAGCAGCTGTGGGTGGAGGTTCTGACGACAGTCCGCGGTCCTGCTGATGCAGATGTGGTCCTGTCAGGACTCCCTCAGCTCGTCGGGTCAGGTCGTGGCTCCTGCGTGTCACATG
>NW_019522519.1:0-583 GCF_002814215.2 Seriola lalandi dorsalis | reverse complement strand
CCTCTTAGTGTCGTCTGTGCTCAGATGCTGCATTTAAAGACCGACCAGACCGCCTCACTTCGGTGTGGCCCCTTGTAGACCGCGTCCTCTGAAGGATGTGGCCCCTCGTAGACCGCGTCCTCTGAAGGATGTGGCCCCTCGTAGACCGCGTCCTCTGAAGGATGTGGCCCCTCGTAGTATTTGTTGTGTTGATCGTATCTGCGGCTCATGTGTTGTCAGATTGATGAAGATGTTTTCTGAATGTCTTGTGTTGTCAGTATTTTCAAGTGTTTTCTTTGGCTGCAGTGCGCTGAGCTTCAGGGCCACCGTGGTTCTGGTTGTGGTTTGACAAGCGAAGCAGATTGAGGATGGATTGATAAAATAATTGGCACATTAATCAATAATGAAAACAGTGGTTAGTTGTAACATAAAGCGGACAGAGCCTCAGCTCGTTGTTTGGTTCAGATTTCTCCTGTGAGACAAAGAAAAGGGTCGAACTAACACATCTGAGCTGAACATTTTCCTTGAAAAATGATCATAGATCAGTTTAGCTCCTGTAAGACTGTTGTGTCGTAGTTCATTGAGCAGCTTCCTGTAGGACAGT
>NW_019522518.1:5365-7009 GCF_002814215.2 Seriola lalandi dorsalis | reverse complement strand
GTTTGTTGTCACCACAGCTGCTGCTGTTCAGAGAAACTCACACTCACTGTGGAGAATTAAACAGTGGAAAGTAGCAGCTTTAATTAGAGCAGACTGTTTTTGTGTCATGTGATTTAAAGGGGGGGAGGCTCCCCCGAACATCCTCCATGCTCATCATGACTTCAGTCATCTCTGGAAAATGATTCAGGTCTTAGACAAACTTCACTAAACACCTGCTAGAACCTGCTCATCAGAACTTTACTGTCTCTGTGCTTCACTTCTTTCTAACTCTTCTGACTCCGCCCACACTGACTCAGGTGAGCTCACCTGAGGACATTTATCAGACTGCACACAGCTCTCTCTGGAGACACTAAAGGTTCATGTGCAGTCGTACTAACCAACACCTGGAAACACCTGGAAACACACTGAGGTGTAAGATCAGTGGAGTCCTGCTTTAATTTGTTTCATCGGGTTTGAATAAAACCAAAAGTCAAAACAACACAGAACAAATAAATGAAGCATCTAATAATTAATACAAATAAACAAAATAACTGTTTTAATTAATTTAACAGCAACAATCACAACCAACTGAAGAATCTACATGTTGGAGCTCACAGCTTTTACAACACCTCCAGAAAAAAACACAACTTCATGAGAAGAAATGAAAACTGTGTTTATCTGAACTTGATTCAACCATTAATCTAATCCACTGATCAATAATTATAATGACCATGTCTGGACTCACCCAGCCTTTCTGCAGTTCCTCACAGCTGGGATCAGTCTCTGTCGTCCCTCCTCTGATGTCTTGTACTTCCACAGGTCCAACTCCTCCAGAACCTCCTCTGACATCTGCAGCATGTAGGCCAGAGCTGAGCACTGGATCTCAGAGAGTCTCTTCTTTGATCTGTTCTCTGACTTCAGGAACTTTTGGATCTTCTGATGAACTGAGTGATCCTTCATCTCCGTCAGACAGTGGAAGATGTTGATGCTTCTGTCAGGAGAGATATCATCTTTGTTTTTCTCCTTCAGGTTGTTGATGGCTCTCTGGATGGTTTCTGGACTGTTCTCTCTCTGACCCAGCAGACCTCCTAAGAGTCTCTGGTTGGACTCCAGAGAGAGGCCATGAAGGAAGCGAACAAACAGGTCCAGGTGACCATTTTCACTTCTGAAGGATTTCTCCATGGCTCTCCTCAGGAACTCATCCAGGGTTAAATCAACATGTTGTTTCCTCAGGAAGTTCTCCAGGACCTTTCTCTTCCTGTTGGTGTAACAGTGGAACATGTAGACTGCAGCCAGAAACTCCTGAACGCTCAGATGAACAAAGCAGTAGACTGTTTTCTGGAAGATCACACTCTCTCTTCTGAAGATCTCAGTACAAAGTCCTGAGTACACCGAGGCCTCTGTGACATCAAGGCCACACTGCTCCAGGTCTTCTTGGTAGAACATGATGTTTCCTTTCTCCAGATGTTCAAACGCCAGCCTCCCCAGCTTCAGAAGAAATTCCCCGTCAGCCTCCGTCAGCTCCTGTGGACTCGTCTCACGTCCCTCATGGTACTTGTTCTTCTTCCTCTGTGTCTGAACCAGCAGGAAGTGTGAGAACAGGTCAGTCAGGGTCTGGGGCAGCTCTCCTCTCTGGTCTGTGGTCAACATGTGCTCCAGAACTGT
>NW_019522518.1:0-617 GCF_002814215.2 Seriola lalandi dorsalis | reverse complement strand
AAACTGACTCTGAGACTTTGACAGTAAAATAATAATAATGTTTAAACACTCACCTGCCTCAGTCTTCAGTTTCTCTCCTCCTGCTTTGTCCAGTTAAAATGGCATCTGAACCTACTGAACACCTGCAGTTTTAATGACTCCTCCCCTCTGCAGTTACAGGAAATCATGAGTCTGTGTACCTGTGTATGTTGTTCACCAGTTACAATTTGTTTAAATTAGTTTCAATTTTCTAACTGTTAAAATGAATGTGCTTTTAATTAATCAAATTTAAGTTAATGTTGTTGTTTTTTACAGAATGCAAAATACACAAATAATGTTAATGATCATTATGAGAGAGAACGAGAAGGGAACCCACTTGCTGCAGACATAATGCTGCCATCTGCTGGGTAACTCTTGGTCTTACATCCGTTTGGACGTAGGTGTGTGACCACCAGGTAAGAGGCTAGAAATAAGTTAAGGACTTTATTTTTCTCATTAAGTCTCATATTATATTTTTATAAATATGTTTCTCCCATGATTCTTAACTTGGAGGTCAGAGCCCTCTGGGGGTCATGATGGATGATGGGCTCTTGGGAAAGATGCTAAATATGAAATAAAAGCACACAAAACGATGTCCC
>NW_019522517.1:2143-5952 GCF_002814215.2 Seriola lalandi dorsalis | reverse complement strand
TTTGCCAAACTTCTGGACACTTTCAGCAGCCGTCAGGTGTCTGAGGCTCCACCCCTGGCGCCGTCGGCCAGTCCGACGCTGCGACGCATGGCCATCACCATGGAGGTGTCACGGCGGATAGTGACGGCCACAGGAACCGTGCGCATGCAGGGCTACGCAGAGTGCTACATGGAGACCTTCGCCCCCTGGGTGAAGAATCAGGGCGGATGGGTGAGTGATTCAAGATGAGTCCATCAAAGATATCTGTCATATTAAGTGTATTCAAATAATGCTACATGGCAAATGTAGCTCTAATTCTGCTGCTCTGCTTTGTGACTTGCTCTGCTCGGTGATGATGATTTGAAGACTCCTGATGAAGATCTCTGGTAGATAGATAGAACATTACTCAGTTGAAATTGCTGGGAGCAGATCCTTTATCTGATTCACCCAGATTAATAATAAACAGCAGTGTGTGTGTTACACTCGCAGTATGGAAACAGTAATGAATGCTTCCCTGGATCTGATGACTTCTGAATCTGAGGAATCGAAGAGGTTGAAAGTATCTGGCAGGAGAAAGTCTCTTCCTGTGAGTCCTGTGTCATTTCTGTGGAGTGCATGATGGTCCAGCTAGAGCTTCAGACCTCCGACACTGATGACTCAAGAGAGAGGGGGACTAGACTGTGAAAGATATGCTGCTGGAAGCATGTCAGAAATCTGACCGGTCATTGACATAATGGATTCCCTAGCCCCTGACCCTAACCTTAACTCTACCCCTCACCTAAACCTAATCCTTACTCCAGAGCCGGACAGTAACTCAGTACATTTGCTGGAGTACTGTAATATTTGCAGTATCTGTTCTCTACTTGAGTAGTATTTTTCTTTTTGTAAACCTCTGACTTTTACTCCACTACACTTAAAGACAAATATTGTTCTATTGTTCTGCAGGTTCTACAGTCAGTCAGTCAGTCAGTCAGTCAGTCAGGCAGTCAGACAGTCAGTAGGTTGTTTCAGAGTCATTAGGTTCTGTAAATGTGGACTTTGTCCACCTCTGGCTAACTCTTAAACCAAGTCACTGCACTAACCAAAATCTGACAAACTCACCATGTGCATTCCTCATCCCCCCTGAACCTACCTATTCCTTATCTGCTCCCATTTTGTCACATTTTTTGAACATATTTTAATATCTATCTGTACATACTCTGCTATACTGCTATTGCTTTACTATATTATTTATCTATTATTTATCTTTTGTAAATCTTTAGTATTTGATATTTTCATTTTGCATTTCTTCTGTACTGTCCACTTTGGTGCTGTAACACTGCCGGACTGATAAAGGAAGGAATCTTATCTTATTTTAAATCTTAATCCTCAAACAGACATTTAAACTTATGGGCTCGCGCATTTTGTTCCCCACAAAGCTGTTGGACCCCTCAAGTATAGAGGGCTCCTGGGTTTCAGACCCATGAATATAGTAAAGCAAGCACACACACACACACACACACGACATGAGCCATGACAGGGACAACAACATGTGACAAAACCACCAGGTTCAGAACTGGACGACAATGGACCAGGACTGAGATCCTTTTTACTTCTCTATGTCTAAAACACCCTTATTCAAGTGGCCGAGTAAAGAAACCATGAAGAGTGATGTGGATTTACATGTTTATCAGAGTTATATTTGTTTATGTATTTATATTATATTTGCCAGAGTTTATTTAAGATGAATTTTCATGTTTAAAATCTAAATTAATTTAGATTAATTGTGATCATAATTCTAATTCTTATTAGATCAAAGAAACCACTGTGGAGAAACTGGTCTGAGAATCAAATCAAATCATGAACCAGATCAGAAACTGCCCTCCTCAGTGTCCTCAGTGTGACCACGGTCTGGACCACATCCAGATGATGATGAATGAGGAACCTTGCACTTACCTCTAACAGTATATGATGATCTTTATTCTCACTTCTTTGACTTCACCTCCAGGAGAACGTGGTGGATCTGGATGAGTCTGTGGAGTATGACTAAGTTCTCCGAGAGACCAGGTGTCTGATCAACTCTGAACTCTGGATCATCCGGTGAAGAGACGGACCTCGCTCTGATTTCCCACCTGTGAAAAGACTAGGTTCCAGAGGCCTCTTTGATTTCTGATGATCTGGGATCAGAAAGTACTTTGGCCACAGGTTTACAGATTTTACCCAGTCAGAAGAAGAAGAAGCTGTTTGATTGTTGTCAGTCACTGTGAGAGTGACAGCAGCTTGTACTGGTGCTCTGAGTGTTTGTAGTGGATGGTTTACATCAACGAACACACCTTTTGTCTTTTGTCAGTAACAGACAGAATGAAGCAGGTTTGTTGTATTAGTGTCACAGACTGACATAAAATAGTGCAACATAATACAACACTTCCTGAAACCAGTTGATTCATATTGGACAAAAGTGAAAATGTCAACTCAGATTCTGAGTTTTTATCTGATTTTAAGAAGATGTTTGGTTGGAAGAGTCAATAGACAAACAAGCAATTTTAATGCTGGTGACATCACAGTTCTCATACTCACTGTCTCCCATTCCTGACCAAGGGAGGCAGTAGACTGACATGTCATAGACCATATTCACATGGTGGCCATTTTCCTCTGACGTCAAGCTAAGCCTTAAACACTTTAATGTCTCTGAAAAAAAATCCTGAGCGAGAACAGCGAGATGGTCGAAAAATCAGATTGACAGATGGGCAGATGAAGTTGCCAGATGTTGAAGGTAACTGGAAACATTGTAGTTTAATGCTAGGCTTGTAAACGTGAAGTTTGCAATTAACATAAATGTAAATGTTACTGCACTAAAGTTGTCAGATGACAAATGAATCCACCGGCTTGTGCAAACGTTGAACATGTTATATGGTTTCATAATCAACCTGCACCGATGATACAGTAATACGACGGTGAAACTGCTAACGTAACCGGTTGAACAGATAGCAAGGTAGCTAACGTTACATTACAAACTTGATTACATGCAGTGTGTTTTACTTCCAGGCTGAACTAAACGTGTCTGAGATCTGCATTGATATTTAAGTTGTTTTTTTTAAGTTCCTTTTTTGGGCTTTTAATGCCTTTAGTCTAGATTCAGTGAAAGAGAGACAGGAAAGTTGGGGGGCGAGAGAGAGGGAAGGGCCATGGCCGCTGCAGTAAGGACTAAGCCTTAATGCTGCTCGCTCTACCAGCTGAGCCACTGAGGCTAATAAATTCATTTCTTTCCTATTGAAGCATGTAGCACTATCAAACAGTAATGTTAGCCAAGAAGTGGTTGAATGCTAGCGTTAGCAGTTGTCTAACAGTAGCCAAAAGGTTATCAAATATGTTGTTTTACCTTGAAATATTGGCCAGCGTCCCTCCAGATTTTCATTGTCCATCGTCTTTTCTGTTGTTCATCGATGGGGAAGGAGGAAAATGGCCACAGTGTGAATATGGTCTATGGCGTCACCGGCTGAGACTGTGCAGCTTTCAGAGGCTACATTCAGCCTCCAAGAACCTGGATCAGTCAGTGGTACTGATGCAGTGACAAAGAGCTGATCCCAAAACAGCTTCCCACACATAAACACCTTTACTTTTTTTATTGTTGTTGTTTGTTAAACCTGCAACAACAACAACTTCTTGAGACACACTGACTGATCATGTGTTTGGTCCACATCTGGCTCTTTAGCTGCAAAATGCTCCACTATGTTCACCAGATGTTGCAGCTGAAGATGAAGCTATGAGAGCAGAGAGAGTGAAGCGGAACAGAAAACAGAAAAACACTGAGCTGACTCACTGTACAGATGAGGGAAGCTGCTGATGATTCT
>NW_019522517.1:0-805 GCF_002814215.2 Seriola lalandi dorsalis | reverse complement strand
AGGGTATTTTACATGAGACATCTGCACTGTTAGTTTGTAATGGTTTATCCACCTTATCTTAAAGACACAGGCTACACAAAGAGTCAGACACATGTTACATAGTATATAAGAAAAGATTTGGATTTTTGATTTCACTTTTTGTCTTGAAAATATTTTGTATGTTTCTATAAAAGTGATTAAAAAAAGATTTTTTTAAAGATCCGTTCATTTGTTTTTTCTCCTTCTTTTTATATCAAAGCATCTTCAGAAATGACCTTTGTTTCATACACCTCTTCATTTGGTGGTGGTGGTGTTCATGAACAGACACCAAACGAGCGCAGCTGGATCTAAATCTGGAGCATCTATTTAAACTGATTCAGATTCACGCAAATGAAACCCTCAGAGATTTTTTAAAGACAGAGAAGGGTCAGTGCAGCTGCAGCAACATCTGACCGCTGATCAGCCGATTGTTACTCACGGCATCCCGATATAAAAGGAGGGACAGAGGAGGGGAGAGGGTTTCTGCTCGGGGGTGGACTCCTCTCCCCCGTCTTGTTCTTCCTTCCCAGCACGGTTCAGAATGTTGAGTTTCGTTGTTTTAGTTTCTGGGTTGGAAATCAGTGGTAGTCCAGGTATCGGTTTCTGTTTTGGCTTAGTCTGCATTAGGCAGGTGAGGGGGGAGTACCTGAGTGTGACGGCCCGTGGCGTGGCTGGCTCAGTGGCCTGCCTTTCTTTTGTTCTGTTTGGCAGGGATCTCCACGCTTTTTGATTTCTTTAGTATTTTTGAGTATGTTTTGGCTATGTTTGAAATAACATACATTTTTTT
>NW_019522516.1:31451-32443 GCF_002814215.2 Seriola lalandi dorsalis | reverse complement strand
CTAAGCTAGGCTAACAGTTCCCTAGCCTCCAGACTTTGTGCTAAGCTAGGCTAACAGTTTCCCCTAGCCTCCAGTCTTTGTACTAAGCTAGGCTAACAGTTCCCTAGCCTCCAGACTTTGTGCTAAGCTAGGCTAACAGTTTCCCCTAGCCTCCAGTCTTTGTACTAAGCTAGGCTAACAATCCCCTAGCCTCCAGTCTTTGTGCTAAGCTAGGCTAACAGTTCCCTAGCCTCCAGACTTTGTGCTAAGCTAGGCTAACAGTTCCCTAGCCTCCAGTCTTTGTGCTAAGCTAGGCTAACAGTCCCCTAGCCTCCAGTCTTTGTGCTAAGCTAGGCTAACAGTTCCCTAGCCTCCAGTCTTTGTGCTAAGCTAGGCTAACAGTCCCCTAGCCTCCAGTCTTTGTGCTAAGCTAGGATAAACACACCCTGGACACAGATCTGGATGATCTGGTTCTACAGTCAGCAGGATTTATTACTCCTGTCACGAGGAGTCCTGCAGCTCTGAGTCTGAGTCCTGCAGCTCTGAGTCTGAGTCCTGCAGCTCTGAATCCAGCACACACACTTTTGTTAAAACCAGATGTGAGGTCTTCTTCTGCTGTTCTCTTCTTCTTCCTCTTTGTGTCTTTCTTTTCTTCAGTGTGTGTAGTGTGCATTTTCTGAAGGTTGTGTTGTTGTTGTTGTTGTTTATTCATGAGTGAATATCACTGTTGATTGTAACATGGCTCTGACCTGCTGCTCTGTGAAGAGAGGCTACATGAATTTCACACACACACACACACACACACACACACACACACTCCAGTGTTGACTATGATGTACAGAACTGCAGGTATTTGATGTGTATTAAAATTTGTTGTGACTGATGAAGATGAAGATGTTTTCAGTTGTTATTTATTTTTTAAATAAATATTTATTATTGACTGTGGATGTTTTCACTGTTTCATCACTGCAGAGTCATGTGTTTAATACACACACACACACACACACACACAC